>NW_016107613.1:2185768-2196644 GCF_001604975.1 Cebus imitator | reverse complement strand
GTAGGTGTAGACATTTTTTTTTTCTAATAACACTGTCTTTAAGAAGGGCTTTCCTTTACCTAAAAATTGGGAATTAACTCACCTAAAGATGAAACCAATACCATTATAAATATTCTTTCTCATGTGCATTTCATTACCTGTTTTGCCCAACTAAAATGTCCCAGACCATTAACTTGTTTTTACCAATTTCACAGCATGTATTTCTCTAGCCCTCACTTTTAGGATTATAGAAAAAAAGTCACCTTAAATTTTTGTTGTGTCATATGAAGTCAAATAAAATGTTTACTGCTATATTTGATCCTTAAAACAAAACAAAACAAACTAATCTCATGCATCCCAGGCGATAGATACAAAAATTTATCAGACTATAAGAAGAAAAATATTAGAATTTATATTTTCATGTACTTTTATTTTTATTTCTTAAATTGTCTAATGTTTTTGATAGATTAGCTCAGTAATATATGTACATAAAATACATATACTTATGGTGAGGTTGTGTACACAGATTTTTTTTTTTTTTTTTTACTAATACGGTAGATGGGGTAAAGTTTGGATAACATTTCCATTAAAAAGCAAAATCATTTTCCTTTAACCAGAATGATATTTCTCTTTTCATTTCATTGTACAATCATTCAATAAATATTTAAAGCCCCCTGTGTACCAATAATACAATTAGCTGAGATATTGAAAAGTCACCATATATGATAAAACAAAACAAACAAAACAAAATTAAAACGTCACAAATCTCTAGTTTCAGCAGCATTCTGGGAGTTCCACAGATCTGTCTCTTGCTTCAACAGTATTTGAATAGAATAGACCTGGGGAGTCCCTCTCTTCCAGCCTCTCACCAACCTCCAATATCCTCTTTGCTTGCAGCTCCGACTATCTTCTCAGCCATCTCCTGCTTCTGGGACCAGCCAACACCATTTTGTGGCCTTATTGATGACCAACCATGAGCTGCCAGATTTGTCATAATTATTCCACCCAGATAATGTAAATTAGTTCAGCCACTATGGAAAGCATATTGGAAATTTCTCATAAAAACCTAAAACAGAGCTACCATTCGACCCATAAATCCCATTACTGGATATATACCCCCCCTCAAAAAATAGATAATTATACCAAAAAGACACATATCCTTGTATGTACGTCTCTGTGCTATTCACAATAGCAAAGATATAGTATCAACCCAGGGGACCATCAATGGTAGATTGGATATAGAAAATGTGATATGTATATACCATGAGATACTATACAGCCATAAATAATAATTGAGTCTTGCCCTGTGCAGTAACATGGATGTAGCTGGAGGTCACTGTCCTAAGCAAATTAATGCAGGAACAGAAAACCAAATATAGCATATTTTCACTTATAAGTGGGAGCTAAACATTGAGCACATGTGCACATAATCATGGGAACAACAGACACTGCACACTACTGTGAAGCATAGGGAGAGCAAAGGACGTGAGATGAAAAACTACCTATTGGATACTATGCTCAGTACTTTGGTGTAATATATCCATGAAATGAACATGCACCTGTAATCCTTGTCTAAAATAGAAGTTGAAATTAAAAATAGAAGTTGAAATTAAAAAAAATATATATATATATATTCCATCAAGGAGGAAGCAGCCATCAGCCACCTGATCAATTTGCATCTGCAGCCTGCAACACCTACTTTTCTCTGAGCTTCTATTTGACCACAGCAATGTGGCTCTGGTAGGCATGGGCCACCTTATCTGTGAATTGGCTAAGGAGAGAGTTCAGAACAACTCTTGAAGGTGCAAAACCAGCTTGGGGTCCATGTTCTCTTTCAGAATGTTTAGCAGCAATTTCAAGATGAGTGGGGTAAAACCCTGCATGTCTTGGAAGGTACCATAGCCCTGGAGAAGAACCTGAACGAGGACCTTTTGGATCTTTATGCACTGGGTTCAGCCACACAGACTTTTGTCTCTGTGACTTCCTGGAAAGCCACTTCCTAGCTGAGGAAGTGAAACTCATGCAGAAGATGAGTGACCAACGTCCACAGGCTGGTCGGGCCCCAGGGTTGGCTGGGAGATTATCTATTGCAAAGGCTCACCTTTAGCATGACTAGGAGCCTACTGAGCCTAGGTCTTCTCTTAGCATATCAGGGCTCCTGCCTAAGACTCTGCCTCCATCAACTAGGCAGCTATTTAATCACCCTGGAGCCCTTTCCCAAGCTTTGTAGCAAATGGAAATAAAGCATTTTGAAGAAGGGAAAAAAAAGCTATACAGGTCTGGGATTTTATTTGCAAACTCCTAAAATGACTTGAGATTGGAAATATCTGTGTACTTGCCTTTCTTCCCCACTTCTGTCCTGTAGAAGCTAATATTTCTATACTACCAGATATTTCTATCTGGACTCTGTTTCCTTCTAATCTTGTTAACATGTTTAGAGACTTTAAAATGTGACTATGTTTACATTTTACTGCATAAAAAAATAGGCTCCATTTTTGTTATCCTCTCTGCAAAATTACTTTGCATGATTGGAATTCTACCACATTGTTCTCCCCTAATTATTTATGGTGACGTTAGTATCTATAATTGAATAGTTACCTGATTTAACAGACAAATGTTAGACAAATGTTACAGGAGTTCTTAAGAATAATTTGTTCCCAATTATGAGGAAGGGATCTTCAGCAAAAAAAGGAAAGAGAGAAAACTGCCTTTTATTTAGCCCTCTATCATATTTCAGATTGTATGTATTTTTTTCTCACTTTAACCTAGTCTAAATATGATACTTGTATTTCCCAAATCTTCAATGAAGATGATTTTCTCAGTTCTCTTAGTTCTGTAATGACTCTGAAGACCCCATTTATAACTCTATCCTGCAGCATCATACCAGTCGAATTTGCAGTTAAGAGACTGAATTTCATACAAGTGGCCATGACTTTCAGCCAATTTATTTCACTTTACCACATCCTCTCTTTATTCATCTTGAATTGCACCACACAACCAACTTCCACTCATCTCCTTAATTGAAAAGTTGGGCCTGAATGATTGCTTATTTTCTGTGTCCTGTGAGAACAAAGTGCTCACTGGTGATTGCAGCACTGTTTCATTAAATTCATGCCTTATGAATTTAACAACATTTGACTATTTCTGTAATCTCACTAGTAATGTTAGGGACTGATAGGCCTGGCTGCCTAATATCAGGAGACTGAATCAAAGTTTGGCCATTCTGAATTGCCATTGACATCAATTCTGCCTTCTTTCCTTAGGAGGTTATACATCAGTAGTCACAGCCCTTACTCTGTGCAAATAGAAAAAGGTGTTAGGTAATGCTGTGACTGAACGCATCTGACTAGATTCATAAGTAATACAGGACTTGCTGTAATGATTTCATTTCTACAAAGTATATATTTAGTTTCTTTCTCTCCTGACTTATTCATACAAATGTATCACATGTAAATAACTAATTTATGGGTTTTTAGCAGCGAGAAGGAAAAATAAACCAATAATAAAATATACAAAATCTGGTAAGCTATGTTAGAACAGGGATTGTAATTACAAAAATCAGATATTCTTACATTGCTACATGAATATATATAAATGTTTAAACGAAAATGTGAAGGAGCTATGATATATTACATGCTAATTTCATAGTTATTTTGTTTTAAAATGACAGTTACTTGATGTATATGTAACGTAGAAATTATACATTAATTTCAAATTAAAATGTAGCGCACAATGAGATATCTGTATTGAGCGGTATGGCTGTTACCATTGAACCATGTGGCAAGTATGCTTTGGAAAATTAAGTAATTCAACTAATAAACCTATTCTAAATTAAGTGTTATTTATTGGGGAAAACATACAATGCCAGAAAAAACACATATTACTAGTATTAACATTTTTACTACCATAGCATTTGCTGCACATAAAATAATTTCAAACTTTTGTCTTACACAGCATAGCCTCCTTGCAGACTCCTTTAATTCTCAAATGAAAAATGAGTATTAATCATTTCTTCAATCCACTGCATTACAAACTGATTCAATACTGATTACATATTGTCTTTCTTTGTTCACTCATCTCCTTTCCTGCACTGGAACAAGAGCTTTCTTAGGGCAAGAACTGGGTTCTATACAGCAAGAAAAACCCAGGATGTGGCATTGTAAACAGGGAAAAAACACCATGGTGTCTACAGTGAGATAAAGGAAGACACACCAACATACATTACAACTGCAAAGCATTCTTGGTAACATGGAATTGAAGGAATTTTGTAGCTCTCTGATAATATGTGAACTGTCATACTAAAATCTGTAGCTAATAGCTTCAAGGTCTTATAATTTACTTGTATTTTTTAACCCCTTTTTCTACCTCCCATGTCCTTTTGTCACAGTTCTATCCATCAGAACACAAGGGAGAACACAATTTTGTTACTTGATTCTTTATTCCAGGCCCTGGAATGCAGATTGAGCCAATAAAGCATTATGAGAGACATCCTGTTCTAAACCAGCCTATCTGACACACTTAAATATACACATTCGTCCATCAAGCACTGTTTGGCTCATTTTGCACTGTTCAAAAATCTCAGTACCTTTCTAGAGACAAAAGTTAAAAAGATTTTGCAAAATCAAAGTATCTACATAAAGTCATGGATAAAAGATTTTGTTCTCTATGTTCCCAATTGCTTATAGCTGAGGTGCCTTGTTCCAACAATAGATCATGGTGTGTATTACACTGGGGAGTTTTTGACTTTTCCTTTATATAAATGCTTTCTGCAAGTCTGCATACAAGTCAGGTTTTTTTTTTTTAACCTGCATAAAGTTATCTCTCTGATTTTATAATAAACTATGTCAAATTCATTTTCACACACTGAGAGCTTAATGCCATTCAGGTCAACTGGTACAGCAATGTTTTCTTTCTTTTTTTTTAATCTTCCAATTTTTTGGGAGACATTTCAAAAGAGAAAAATAGATAAGTCTTGCACTTAATATGTTAGCTGTTCAAAAAACATTAATGGAATGGTTTTGATGTTGTATTGTATTGTAGCTGAAATATTTTTCAATTCAGATAATGCAGATTTAATTATAAGTCATTATTATTTGGCTGACCATCTTGTATCATTTTTTCCTGTCTTCATACTTTCTAGACACTTGTTATATAAAATAACTTACAAGTTTTTATTTTAAGTGAAATGAGAGGCTATTGCAAAATTTAGAATAAAGGAGTGGCATGATCTCTTTTCTTTTAGAAACATTACTCTAGCTGCTAATGAGAAATGGATTTGGAGAAGAGGAAGTAAACATAGAAAATAAAACCTGCAAGGAGATTAATCAGGTAAATCAGGTGAACTGGGTTGAGGGAGCAGGAAGAAAGAGAAGTAGATGAATTAAAGAGATATTTTGAAGCAAGCCATTTTAGATAGGCAATTATTTGAGGATAGAGTGCTCTTTCATCTCTTTGTCTGGCTAAATAAAACTTTTTCCCCAAGTCTACATCTCCAGGAAGCCTCTCTGCCCTGGCCTTGCTGTGTAATGGTCCTCTGAATGATGCCTTAGTACTGTCTTTATCTCGCAAGAGCAAATCTCTCTAAGCATTACTTTCTTTGTCATTCTTATAAAACTTTAAAGTGTATGGAATCAAGGCCAACACTTTTCCCTTCTATAACTCTTACATTAAACAAAAATGTTGACCTACGTTGTATTTATTACTAAGGAACATATTTGATTGCACAAAATAGAAAAATTAAATTTTGATGGCTTGAATACCTATTTTTATATAACAAGAGATATAGAGGTAAGTAAGCACTTAAGTTCATTTAGTTGTCCAAAAATGTTAGGACTGGCATATCAGTGATTATTGTTCCTTTCCTTCATTATTGCAAGATAGCCTCCCAGCACCAAGTATGTTATATATATACATATATATATATATATATATGTGTGTGTGTGTGTGTGTGTGTGTGTATGTATATATATATATGTTTTCACATCAATATGAACTGGGAAATAGCTACATCTTTTCCTTATATCTGGAGAAGCAACACACCTTCAAGAAGCTTTCAACAGACTGTCATTTATGTTGGATTGGCCGTAATTGTAAAGCCATGAGGTACTTAATGACTGGGGAAACATGTGGGAACATGTTATTAGGTGATTTCAACATTATGGGAACATCATAAAGTTGCTTCCACAAAATTAGATGGTATAGCCTGCTACAGAGCTAGGCTATATGGTATAGCCTATTGCTCCTAGGGTATAAACTTGTGCAGCATGTTAAGGTCTTGAATACTATAGACAGAGTGGTAAGTATTTATGTGTCTAAATATAGAAAAGGTACAGTAAAAATGTGGTGTAAAAGATTACAGAGAGTATACTTGCATAGAACACATCATTAATGGAGCTTGTAGGACTAGAAGTTGCTTTGGGTCAGACAATGCAAGGTGAGTGAACATGAAGTCTTAGGACATTACTGTACACCACTGTAGACTTATGAACATTGTACACTTAGGGTACACCAAATTTAAAAAATAATTTTTCTTTCTTCAATAAGTTAACAGTGTAACTTTCTTACTTTACAAATTTTATTTTTTTTAACTTTTTTACTCCTGTAGTATCTCTCAGCATAAAACACTAACATATTAGACAGTTATACAATTTTTTTCTTCATATTATTATTCTATAAGCTTTGTTTCGTTTTTCCTAATTTTTTAAACTTTTTTATTAAAAACCAAGACACAAATACACACATTAGCTTACGTCTACACAGGCTTAGGACCATTGATATCACTATCTTTGATCTCTACATCTTGTCACTGGAAAGTCATCAAGGGCAATAATACACATGGAGCTTCATCTCCTATAATAACAATATCTTCTTCTGGAATACCTCTTGAAGGATCTGCCTCAAGCTGTTTGAAGATAACTTTTTTTTTAATAAGTAGAAGGATTACACTGTAAAGTAACAATATACAGTATAGTAAATATTTAAAGCAATACCAGTCATTTATCATCATTGTCAAGTATTATAAACTGTACATAATTGTGTGTATTATACTGTATTTGACTGTCAGTGCAGTGGTTTTGTTTATACCACTCTCACCACAAACATGTGAATAATGTATTACATTATGAAGTTATAAAATTATGACAGCTATGACTTCATTAAGTGATAGAAATTTTTCACCTCCACTATAATCTTATGGGACCAACATCTTACATGTTATCGCTTGTTGACTGAAATGTCATTGTGTAGTGCATGACTGAATTATTTTTTTATCTTCTAAATGGAGAGGATAAGAGAATAAAGCATTCAAAATTTGTAATAGCTAAGTGAGACCATCACAATTCCTTCATCAGATGCTCAAAAGCATATTTTAATAAATTATGTATATATACAAACCACTGCTCAAATAAATCTGAGATGACACAAAGAAATAAAAAATACCATGCTCATGGATAAGAAGAACCAATATTGTGAAAATGACTGTATTTCCCATAGCAATTTATAGATTTGATGCTACTCCCACTGACATTATTCACAGAATTTTTTAAAAAGCCACTATTTAAACATTCATATGGAACCAAAAAAGAGGCTGAATAGCCAAGGCAATCCTAAGCAAAAAGAACAAAGCTGGAGGCATCACGCTACCCAAGTCAAACTATACCATCGGGCTACTGTAACCAACACAGCATAGTACTGGTACAAAAATAGACATATAGACCGATGGAACAGAATGGAGAATCAGAAATAGGACCACACACTTACAACCATCGAGTCTTCTACAAACCCAACAAAAACAAGCAATGAGGAAAGGATTCTCTATGTAATAAATGATGCTGGGAAAACTGTCTAGCCATATGGAGAAAACTGAAACTAGACCCCCCCCTTACACTGTATACAAAAATCAACTCAAGATGGATTAAACATTTAAATGGAAAACCCCAAACTATAAACACCTGAGAAGAAAACCTAGGCAATACCATACAGGACATAGGCATAGGCAAAGATTCACGACAAAGATGCCAAAAACAATTGCAACAAAAGCAAAAATTTACAATTAGATCTAATTAAACTGAAGAGCTTCTGCACAGCAAAGGAAACTATCAGCAAAGTAAACAGACAACTTAAAGAGTGGGAGAAAATTGTTGTGGTCTATCCGTCTGACAAAGGTCTAATATCCAGCATCTATAAGGTATCTAAATTTATAAGAGAAAAACAACTCAATTTAAATGTTGGCAAAGGACATGAACAGACAATTCTCGAAAGAAGACATATATGTGGATAACAAACATGAAAAAAAGCTCAGCATCATTGGTAATTAGAGAATGAAAATCAAAACCACCGTGAGCTGCCATCTCACACCAGTTGGAATGGCTATTTTTAAAAAGTCAAAAAACAGCAGCACTCTGGTGAGCTTGTGGAGAAAAAGGCACATTTTTACACTGTTGATAGGGATGTGAATTAGCTCAATCATCGTGAAAGACAGTGTGGCAATTTCTTAAAGAACTAGAGGCAGAAATATCACTTGACCCAGCAATCCCATTACTGGGCATGTATCCAAGGAATACAAATTATTCTATTATAAAGTATGCATGTGTTCACTGCACTATTCACTATAGCAAAGACATGGAATCAACCTAAATTCCCATCAATGATACACTGGATAAAGAAAATGTGGTAAATATACACCATGGAATACTATGCCACCATGAAAAGGAACAAAATAATGTCCTTTGCAGGAACAAGGATGTAGATGGAAGCCATTATCCTTAGAAAACTAACACAGAAACAGAAAACAAAATACAACATGTTCTTACTTATAAGTGGGAGCTAAATGTTGAGAATACATGGACATATTGTGGGGAGCAACACATACTGGAGCCTGTCAGAAGGCAGAGGTTGGGAAGCCGGAGAGGATAAAGAAGAACAGCTTATGGATGCTGGGATTAATACCTTGGTGATGACATGATCTGTGAAGCAAACGTTTACCTATGTGACAAACCTGCACATCCTCCACATGTACCCCTGTTCTTAAAAGTTGGCAATTAAAACAAAAATGATAATTTTGCTAAATCCATTTTTCAGGTTTTGATGAAACATGCTAATGACTGAATAAAAAAATATTCATTGCCTTAAAAATATCACAAACACATTCTCCTATATTATCGATGGTAGTGGTGAACCATCTGGAGCAGCCACTCCGGAGACCTTGGCTGCAGAGGTTGGGGCGTGGCTGGAGCTGTGCACTCCACAAAGCAGATAGGAGCTGGTAACAGGTAGGAGCCCCTCCCTTTCTGAGTCAGTGGGACAAGAGCCTTGTATTCTCAGGTGCAGCTGTAGCTGCCCATCAGCGGCTCTGGACCCTGGCATCCCTGCTCTTGGAGGCCTAGGAAGCTGCCCCTCCCCCTGCTAGCTCAGAAGTACCTACTCCTGCTTTCTGGCCTCTCCTGGCTCTTGGCGCCCACTCCAATTTCAAAGCAAAGTTTAAGCTAAGCCTGGGTGCTGTCACAACTCGGTTGGATGTGCACACTCTCAGGGTGGCGCTGACATGCCAGCCCCTCAGCAACCTCAGCCCACTCTGAAACTTGGTACACAGACAAGCTCAGGGAGGGAGTACGGGGTGGGCGGGCTGAGGACAGCTTGATGCAGGCCTGCAGGCACCCATCAGCAGGAACAGCCTAGGCGCCATGGATGACATGTTTTTGGCAGGAGGAGGCAGATGGGCTCCTGGGCAGAAAAGGATGGGTCCTCAGTGAAACCCTGCCTTCAAGTCAGATACTGCCTAGAGCCTGGGGACCAGTCTGCCAGTTCTCTGTGGAGTCCGCGGCCGAGAGTGAGAACTTACTGTAATTTTTCCAGACCTGTCTATGGCTGCACATGGACCAATCAGCATGGCACTTTCTCTCTTCTGAGCTCTTATAAACCCCAGACCCAGCCAGGCTCAGACAGACGTTGGGTCTACCAGCTGTGGGCAGGAGCTACCCACTTTGGGCCTTTTCTACTTTTCAGGACGACCTGCCTGCAGAAAGGAGCTACCCACAACAAGTCTCCACTCTACTGATAGCTGGACACTCAGTGGGACAACCTGCCTGAGGAAAGGAGCTGGATCTCTTCTATGCTGAGAACTGGACACTTGTTGGGATGACCTGCCTGCAGAAAGGAGCTAACAACTTCGTGTCTCCTGAGAGCTGTTCTGTCGCTCAATGAAGCTCCTCTCTGTTTTACTCACCATCCAGTTGTCCTCATACCCATTCCTCCGCGATGTGGGACGAAAACTTGAAGACTGTCAAACGGCAGGACTGAAAAAGCTGCAAAGCAAACGGGGCTGAAACACGCCCCTCTCTCACCAAGTTGTAGGCAAGGAGAAGGAGAGAAGAGCTGCAGCCCTTTGGGAATCCCAGACCTAGGGGCTCCCTGAGCCAGGACTGTGACACTCTCTTTGGGGCTGTGTGGTTCCTGGTGTCTCCAAGCTTCCAGGTGCCACCGAGGTCCCCAGTGTCTGCAGTAGAAGCTTCTTGCAATTCACCTGGTCCAGCCACAGCCTCTCATGGAGCCAGAGCCTGTACGGAAACCTAGAGCTGCCCACCCTGCCAAAGGCTGGCAGTGTGCAGTAGCCATAATCAGTGCTTGCTCTTACACCCCTCACTGCTCCTCTAGCCTGCCTTTGACAGGCATGGGATCCATGCTGGTAGCGGCCTCCAGCAAAACTTCTGCAAAGGCGCCACTGTCCTCAGTGGTTTCCGACTGGAAAAGTAACACCGTAAAGATCCTGTGACATTATCTTCTAGAAGCTTTTCAGTTGTAGGATTTGTATTTAGACCTATGTTCTATGTTAACTGAGGTTTTTTTTTTTTTATCATGTATAGAATATACACACACACACACACACACACACACACACACA
>NW_016107613.1:2118154-2184676 GCF_001604975.1 Cebus imitator | reverse complement strand
TAGAGACGGGGTTTCACCGTGTTGACCAGGATGGTCTCGATCTCTTGACCTCGTGATCCACCCGCCTCGGCCTCCCAAAGTGCTGGGATTACAGGCTTGAGCCACCGCGCCCGGCCGAGTATTTACTATTTTTTCAAATTCATTCCTTTTTCATTTATAATTATTTCCTTATATTGTTCTATTAAAAGGACACATACCCACGAATGTTCATTGCAGCACTGTTTACAATAGCAAAGACATGGAACCAACCCAAATGTCCATCAATGATAGACTAGACAGGGAAAATGTGGCACATATACACCATGGAATATCACGCAGCCATCAAAAATGATGAGTTCATGTCCTTTGTAGGAACATGGATGAACCTGCAAACTATCATTTTCAGCAAACTGACACAAGAACAGAAAATCAAACACTGCATGTTCTCACTCATAGGCGGGTGTTGAACAATGAGAACACATGGACACAGGGAGGGGAGCATCATACACTGAGGTTTGTGGTGGGAAACTAGGGGAGGGACAGCAGGGGGTGGGGAGTTGGGGAGGGATAGCGTGGGGAGAAATGCCAGATATAGGTGATGGGGAGGAAGGTGGCAAACCACATTGCCATGTGTGTACCTATGCAACAATCTTGCATGTTCTTCACAGGTACCCCAAAACCTAAAACACAGTAAAATATACATTAAAAAAAAAGAACATATTTTCTATATTTTAATTTCATGCAGCTTTACTCATATTTGCTTTATGGCCCAGAAAAATTTTCATTAAATTTTCTATTGTACACTTCAAAACTATTTGTATTCTATCATTAGGTAGGGTTTTACAAATGCCAGTGAGAAAAAACTCATTAAATATCAAATGTTTAGTATTATCATGTACTTATTATGAATTAACACTTCCATTACTATTAAATCATCCTCTTTATACCTGGAAATATATTTTTTTATATGAAATTTCTTTTTCCTGATATTAATAAAATCATTTAAAACTTAGTTAATATTAGCATAGTACATTTTTTAATCCTTTTACTTTTAACCTATTTGTGTTTTAATATTTCCAGTTGTTTTGTGTTGGCAGAATATAATTTGGTTTACTTTGGTAATCGATTGGACAATCTCTGCCCTTTTATTGGTGTCTTTGAATTATGTATTTTTAGTATGAATATTGATATGAATATGTTCCTATATAATATTGCTGTTTATTTTCTAATTGTTCCATTTGCTAGGTCCTTTCTTCCTTTTTCTGCTGCCTACTTTGGGATTTTTTTATGGTTTACTTGTACGTTTTTTGTTGTCTTATTAGTTAGTAATCTTGGTTGTGTTATTTTTGTGGTTTCTCTAGGACTTACATCAAAGTATAAATTCAAGTGATATCACATCAAATTGCTTATAGTATAAGAATATTACTATGGTATACTTCCATTTCTCTCATGCTTGTCTTTGTACTATAGTTGTCCTGAAATTTACATATATATATATATATATATATAATACATTGTTTCTAGTTTTGCTTTGAAAGAATGATTTGTCTTTTAAAGAGCTTTAAATGATGAGAAAAATATCTTCAGTGTTTGCCCACATAGTTCTTATATTGAGACATTTTTATTTCTTTGTATAGACAAAGATTTCTAAGTATAATGTTTATTTTTGCTGGACTATTTCCTCCAATATTTGTTATACTCTTGGTCTGCTGGTGATGAAATTTTTCCAGTTGCATGTATCTGAAAGTCATTGTTTTACCTGATTTTTTTTTAAACATCTATTTATTGGGTATATAATTTGAGGTTGGCAGATATAGTAAGTTCAATAGTGACTCTAAAATTTATGTACACTCACAACTTCAGAACGTAAATTTATTTGGAATAAGAATCTTTGCAGAGGTAGATAGGGTAAGGAACTGAAGGAGAGATCATCCTGGATTAGGTTGGGAATTGAATCCAATGCCAGGTGTCTTTTAAGCAACAGAAAAATAGAAGAAACAGAAAAGAAACTGATGTGAAGGCAGAAGGCCATGTGAAGACAGAGATTGACTTATGAAATTCCAGGGCAAGGAATGTCAGGTGTAACTGGAAGGTACCTAAATTGGAGAGACAGAAAATAATTTTGTCTCAGAGACTTCAGAAGGAGCTAGTATTGCTAATCTAATTCTTTGAGTTTTGACTTCTGAACCCAAAAACACTGAGAGAAAAATCTGTGTTCTTTTCAGTTGCCATTTTTGTAGTAGTTTTTTATAGCAGCTTTAGAAAAGTAGTATGGCAAGTTGTTTTCAACTCTTTTTCATGGTAGGGGTATGTTTTTCAAATATTTCAAATATATTTCTGTATTATCTTATAGCTTACATTATTTTAGACAAGAAATGTACTGTCATCCTTAATTTGATGCCCTATTCATAATATACTTTGTTCCTTAGGCTGATTTAATATTTGGATTTTTATCATCAGTTTTAAGCAATCTGATTATGATATATCTGGTTGTAACTTTCTTTATGTTTCTTGTGCTTGAGTTTGTTTTCTTGCTTCTATAGGTTCGTAATTCTCATCAAATTTAGAAAAATTTTGGCTATTATTTCTTCAATGTATTTTTTCTATCTCTCCTCCCAGGTCCTCTTCTTCCTGGAATCCAATTACCTGTATATTTTGCCACTTAAATTTGTCCCACATTTACTGATAATCTGGTATTCTTTTAATTTTTGTTTGATTTTTGTTTTTTCTGTGTTTTATTTTACATATTTTCTATTTCTAAATCTTTATATTTACCATTATTTTCCCTACCATGTCTACTGTGTTTAATTCTATTTAGAGTATTTTTTTATCTCAGACATTGCATTTTTATTTCTAAAAATTGTTTTATATTTTTAAAAAATATCTATATCTCTACTTAACAATGCTCATTTTTTTCTATATTTTCTGAATGTTTACTGATTAGTCACAATAATTTTTATTGTCCTGTCTTTACATTTTTCAACTATGAGGTTTCTGGATTAGTTGTGATGCATTGAATTTTTTTATTCCTTGTGAACCAGTTTTTTACTTCTTTAAATATTTATTTTGATTGGCTATTAAACACTGTGATATTTATTTTGTTCATTGCTGGCTAATTTTTATTATAATAAGTATTTATGTGTTTTTCTCTAAAACATTGTTATGTTTCTTTAAGATAGTATGGTTCTTTGAAGTTTTGTTTTGTTATGCATGACCAAAGACATGTCTAGTGTAGAGCTAGTTTCTGCCCGCTCCTTAGTCTTCGTCAGATCTACAGATTGTGAAGATTTTCTCTCACTCTGTGGATTGTCTGTTTACTCTGCTGACTGTACCTTTTGGCATGCGAATGCCTTAATGCCTTTTAGTTTAATTAAGTCCCAGCTGTTTCTATCTTTTTTTTATTGCATTTGCTTTTGGGTTCTTGGTTATGAAATCCTTGCCTAAGCCAACGTCTAGAAGGATTTTTCTGATTTTTAGTTTCAGGACTTAGGTTTGAGTCCTTGATTCATCTTGAGCTGATTTTTGTATAAGGTGAAAGATGAGGATCGAGATTCATTCTCCTACATATGGTTAGTCAATTATCCCAGCATTATTTGTTGAACAGGGTGTCCTTCCTCACTTTATGTTTTTGTTTGCTTTATCCAAGATCAGTTGGCTGTAAGTATTTGGATTTATTTCTGGGTTCTCTATTCTACTCCATTTTTCTATGTGCCTATTACCATGCTGTTTTGGTGACTGTTACCTTAGAGTATAGTTTTTAATAAGGTAATGTGATGCCTCCAGATTTGTTCTTTTTGCTTAGTTTTGCTTTGGCTATGTGGGCTCTTCTTTGGTTTCATATGAATTTTAGAATTGTTTTTTTTTTTTCTAATGCTGTGAAGAATGATAATGTTATTTTCATAAAAATTGTGTTGAATTTGCAGATTGCTTTTGGCAGTATGGTCATTTTCACAATATTTGTTTTACCTATCAATGAGCATGGGATGCATTTCCATTTGTTTATGTTATCTGAGATTTCTTTCAGCAGTGTTTTGTAGTTTTCCTTGTAGAGGTCTTTCACCTCCTTGGTTAGGTATATTCCTAAGTTTTTTGTTTGTTTGTTCTTGGAGTTTTTTACAGCAAGTGTAAAAGGGGTTGATTCTTGATTTATTAAGTTCTTAGCTTGGTCACTGTTGGTGTATATAAGAGCTATTGATCTGTGTACATTAATTTTGTATCTGTAAACGATTGTAAATTCTTTTATGAGTACTAGGAGCTTTCTGGAGATGTCTTTAGGGTTTTCTAGGTAAACAATCATTATCATCAGCAAACAGTAACGTTTGACTTCCTCTTTACTAATTTGGATGCACTTTATTTCTTTATTTTGCTAGATAACTCTGGCTAGGACTTCTAGTACTATGCTGAAGAGGAGTGGTGAGATTGGGCATCCTTGTCTTGTTCAAGTACTTAGAGGGAATGCTTTCAACTTTTCCCCATTCAGTATTATGTTGGCTGTGGGTTTGCCATAGATGGCTTTTACTACATTGAGGTGTGTCCCTTGTATTTCAATATTGCTGAGTTTTAATCATAAAAGGATGGTGGATTTTATCTAATGCTTCTTCTGCATCTATTGAGATGATCATGTAATTTTTGTTTAAGATTATTCTTATGTGGTGTATCAAATTTATTGACATGTGCATGTTAAACCATCCCTGAATCCCTGGTATGAAACCAACTTGATCATAGTGGATTGTGTTTTTGAAAAGTTCTTGGATTTGGTTAGCTAGCATTTTGTTAAGGATTTTAGCATCTATGTTCATCAGGGATATTGGTCAGTAGTTTTCTTTTTGATTATATCCTTTCCTGGTTTTGGTATTAGGGAGATACTGATTTCATAGAATGATTTAGGCAGGATTCCCTTTTTGTATCTTGTGGAATAGTGTCAACAGGATTGGTACCAATTCTTTGAATATCTAGTAGAATTCTGTTGTGAATCCATCTGGTCTTGGAGTTTTTTGTTGTTGTTGTTAATAATTGTTTATTAGCATTTTAATCTCACTGTTCATTATTGGTCGGTTCAGAGTATCTAATTCTTCCTGATTTAAGTTAGGAAGATTGTATCTTTCCAGGAATTTATCTATCTCCTTTAAGTGTTCCAGTATATGTGCATAAACGTGTTCATAGTATTCTTGAATAATCTTTTCATATTTCTGTGTTGTCCATTGTAATATCTCCCATCTCATTTCTAATTGAGCTTATTTGAACTTTCTCTCTTCCTTTTTTTGGTTAATCTTCCTAGTGGTCTATCAATTTCATTGATCTTTTCAAAGAACCACCTTTTTGTTTCATTTATCTTTTGCATTGGTCTTTTTGTTTGCTTGTTTCAATTTCATTTAGTTCTGCTGTAATCTTGGTTATTTTCTTTCTTCCACTAGGTTTGGTTTTGTTCTTGTTTCTCTAGTTCCTTGAGATGTGACATTAGATTGTCTGTTTGTGCTCCTTCAGACGTTTTGATGTAGCTGTTTAGGGTTACAAACTTTCCTCTTAGGACTGGCCTTTGCTGTATCCAGTGATAGGTGGTGTCGTGATATTGTCATTCAGTTTGAAGAATTTTTACAGTTTCATCTAATGTTCATTTTTAACCCAGTGATTGTTCAGGAGCAGAATATTAGATTTCCATGGTTTTGAAGGGCTTTATTGGAGTTAATTTTCAGTTTTTTTCCACTGTGGTCTAAGAGAGTGCTTGATATAATTTTAATTTTCTTGCATTCATTGAGGCTCATTTTGTGGCCTATCATATGGTTTATTTTGGAGAAAGTTCCATTTGTTGTTGAATAGAATGTATATTCTGAAGTTGCTGTGTAGAATATTCTGTAAATATCTGTTAAGTCCATTTGTTCCAGGGTATGGTTTAAATCTATTTTTAATTTATTGACTTTCTGTCTTGATGACCTGTCTATTGCTATCAGTGGAGTATTGAAGTCCCCAGCCACTATTGTGTTGCTGTTTATCTAATTGTTTAGTTCTGTTATTAGTTCTCAGTAACTATTTCATAAATTTGGGAGCTCCAGTGTTAGGTGCATATATATTTAGGGTGTGATACTTTCTTTTTGGACAAGGCCTTTTATCAATATAAAATGACTTTCTTTGTCTTTTTTAACTGCTCTTGCTTTAGGATTTGTTTGATGTAAAAATAGCTACAGGGGTAGCTTCAGTGTCCATTTACATGGAATTCTTTTTTTCATCCCTTTACCTTAAGTTGATGTGAGTCCTTATGTGTTAGGTGTGTCCCTTGAAGGCAGCAGATAGTTGATTGGTGAATTCTTATCCATTCTGCAATACTGTATCTTTTAAATGGAGCATTTAAGCCATTTACATTCAACATTCAGTATTGAGGTGTGAGGTAACATTCCATTCATCATGCTATTGGTTGCATAAATTTCTTGATTTTTTGTTATTTTTTTTAATTGCGTTTTTGTTTTGTAGGTCCTGTGAGATTTATGCTTTAAAAAGGTTCTGTTTTGATGTGTTTCCAGCACTTGTTTCAAGATTTAGAGTTCCTTGTAGCAGTTCTTGCAGTGCTGGCTTGGTAGGGGCAAATTCTCTCAGTTTTTGTTTTTCTGAAAAAGACTATCTTTCCTTCATTCATGCAACCATGCAGCTTTTTTTTTACTGGGTCTAAAATTCTTGACTGATAGTTATTTTGTTTGGGGAATCTGAAGATAGGGCCCCAATCCCTTCTAGCTTGTAGGGTGTCTGCTGAGAGATCTTCTGTTAATCTGATAGGTTTTCCTTTATAGCTTGGTGTTTTGGCCTCAAAACCCTTAAGTTTCTTTCCTTCATCCTAACTCTAGATAACCTGATCACAGTGTGCCTAGGCAATGATCTTTTTGTGATGAATTTCCCAGGTGTTCTTTGAGTTTCTAGTATTTGGACGTTTGGTTCTGTAGCAAGGCTGGGAAATTTTTCTTTGATTATTTCCCCAAATTCATTTTCCAAATTTTTATATTTCTCTTCATCAGGAATACTGATTATTCTTAGGTTTCATTGTTTAACATAATCCCAGACTTATAATCCATCTTGGATGCTTTGTGTATATTTTCTTATTCTTTTTTCTTTGTCTTTATTAGATTGGATTAAATAGAAAACCTTGTCTTTGAGCTCTGCAGTTATTTCTTCTTTCTTCTGCTTACTCAATCCTATTGATGAGACTTTCCAGAGCATTTTGCATTCCCTTTGTTTTCTGAAGTTTAGATTGTTTTATATTTATGCTATCTATTTCATTGAATATTTTTCATTTCACTTTTTATCATTTTATTTTTAAATTTTCTAACATTGGACTTTACTTTTCTCTGATGCCTCCCTGATTAGCTTAATAACTAACCTTCTGAATTATTTTTCAAGTAGATAAGGGATTTATTCTTGGTTTGGATCCATTGCTAGTGAGCTAGTGTGATTTTTTAGGGGAGTATTAAATAAGCTTGTTTTGTCATATTACCAGACTTAGCTTCCTGGTTCCTTCTTATTTGGGTAGGCTCTGTCAGAGGGAAGATCTGGGGCTCAAGGCTGTTGTTCAGTTCATTTTGTCCCATGGAGTATTTCCTTGATCTGGTACTCTCCCTGCTTTTCCTAGGGATGTGACTTCCTGAGAGACCAGTTGTAGTGATTGTAATCTCTCTTCTGGATCTAGCAATCCAGCAAGACTATCAGGCTTCAGGCTGGTTCTGGGGGTTGTCTACACAGAGTTCTGTGATGTGAACTGTGTGTCTCTCAGCCACAGATACTTGCACCTGCTCCAGTGGAGGTGGCAGAGGGGTGAAACAGACTGTCTGAGGCTCCTTAGTTTTGGTTTTATGCACTATTTTTGTGCTGGTTGGCCTCCTGCTGGGAAGTGGTGCTTTCAAGAAAGCATCAGCCCTGGAAGTATGAGGAAGAATAGGCAGTGGATGAGACCCTAGAACTCCCAAGAGTACAAGCTCTTTGTCTGTAGTTACCAGGATGGGTAGGGAAGGACCATTAGGTTGGGGCAGGCCTAGGCATATCTGAGATCAGACTCTACTTGGGCAAGTCTTGTTGCAGCTGCTATGAGGGATGGGGTGAGGTTCCCAGGTCAATGGAGTTATGTTTCTGGGAGGATTGTGGCTGCCTCCGCAGTGTCATGCAAGTTGTCGGGGAAGTGGGGGAAAGCTGGCAGTCACAGGCCTCACCCAGCTCCCATGCAAAACAAAGGGCTGTTCTCATTCCCACTGTGCCCCACCCCCAACGGCACTGAGTCTGTTTCCAGGAAGTGGGTGAGCAGGGCTGAGAACCTGCTCCAGGCTACCCGCCCAGCAACTGCAAAAGTAAATAGGGCTTTCCTTCCTCCCCGACCTGTGGAGTCTGCACACTGGATTCATATCCTTCACTGAGCTCTAGCCAGGAGACTTCTCAATTGGTTTAAATTGATGCAAAGTTCAACTGGAGGTTTCCATCTCCTTGTTACTTTTTCACATTGACTCTGGGAGCCCTCCTCTAGGACCACTGTGAGGTAAGGTAGAAATGGCTTGCTATGGAATGCAGTGAGCCCACAGGAATTTTCCTACTGCTTCCTCTACCCCTGTATTTCACTTGGCTCTGTAAATTGACTCAGCTCCAGGGAAGGGCAGGATCTTCTCCTGTAATATGGACCTTCAGGTTCCCCAGTAGGGATATATGTTCAGTGATAGACAATCACCTTTATGCACTTCCACGGTTTGGTCCCTCACCGTCTCCCAGTTCCATTGTGAAGGAGCAAATCACTTCCCTCAGAGAGTTTGTGGATTCTCTTGGCTTTCCTACTGTATTCGTCCTGTCATTCTGGAGCAAAGGTCAGAATGAGAGCCTCCACAAACTGTTCCATCTGTCCAAGTGGGAGCTGCAATCTAGTCCTGCCTTCTATCCTCCATGATCTCTCCTCCTGCTGGGCTTTTAATCTCAAATCTCATCTTGAATTATAGTTCTCACAATCCCCATATCTCATAGGAGGGACACAAGGGGAGGTGACTGAATTTCGAAAGCAGTTACCCCTATGCAGTTCATGTTATAGTGAATTAATTCTCATGAGATCTGAGAATGGAAAAACATTCCATGCTCATGGTTAGGAAGAATCAATATCATGGAACTGGCCATACTGCCCAAAGTAATTTGTAGATTCAATTCTATCCCCATCAAGCTACCATAGACTTTCTACACAGAATCAGGAAAAACCTACTTTAAATTTCATATGGAACCAAAAAAGAGCCCACATAGCCAAGACAATCCTAAGCAAAAAGAATAAAGCTAGAGGCATCATGCTACCTGACTTCAACTATACTACAAGGCTACAGTAATCTAAACAGCATGGTATTGACACCAAAACAGATAAGTAGACAAATGGAACAGAACAGAGGCCTCAGATATAATACCACAAATCTACAAGCAGCTGATCTTTGACAAAACTGACAAAAACAAGCAATGGGGAAAGAATTTCGTACTTGATAAATGATGTTGTGAAGACTGGCTAGCCATATGCAGAAAGCTGACACTGGATATCTTCCATACACCTTATACAAAAATTAACTCAAGATGGATTTAAAACTTAAATGTAAGACCTATAATCATAAAAACTCTGGAAGAAAACCTAGGCGATACTATTCAGGACATAGTCATAGGCAAAGACTTCATGACTAAAACACCAAAAGCAATGGTTAAAAAAAAAAATAAAAGCCAATATTGACAAATGGGATCTAATTAAACTAAAGGGCTCTGCACAGCAAAAGAAACTCTCATCAGCATGAACAGGCAACCTATAGAATGGGAAAAAAAATTGCAGTCTATCTATCCTGCAAAGGGCTAATAACCAGAATCTATAAAGAACTTAAACAAATTTACAAGAAAAAAAAAAAACATCCCCATCAAAAAGTGGGTGAAGAATATGAACAGAGACTTCCCAAAAGGAGATATTTATGCAACCAACAAACATATATAAAAAAAGGTCATCATCACTGGTCATTAGAGAAATGCAAATCTATTTGCATATTGTGTAGGATTGTTACATAGGTATACACATGTCATGGTGGTTTGCAGCATCCATCTCCCCATCATCTATATTGGATATTTCTCCTAATGTTATCCCTCCCCAATCCTCTCACCCCTGCTATCCCTCACTTAGCTCTCCCAACGCCCAACAGGCCCCAGTGTGTCATGTTCCTCTTCCTGTATCCATGTCTTCTCATTGTTCAACACCCACTTATGAGTGAGAACATGTGGTGTTTGGTTTTCTGTTCTTGTGTCAGTTTGCTGAGAATGATGGTTTCCAGCTTCATCCACGTATCCTGCAAAGGACATGAACTCATCCTTTTTTATGACTGCATAGGATTCCATGGTGTATATGTGCTACTTTTTCCCTGTCCAGCCTTTCATCGATGGGCATTTGTGTTGGTTCCAGGTCTTTGCTATTGTAAACAGGGCTACAATGAACATAGGTGTGCATGTGTCTTTATAACAGAACAATTTATAATCCTTTCAGTATATACTCAGTAATGGGA
Organism: Cebus imitator; assembly: GCF_001604975.1. Classification (NCBI taxonomy): domain Eukaryota; kingdom Metazoa; phylum Chordata; class Mammalia; order Primates; family Cebidae; genus Cebus; species Cebus imitator. The sequence continues at coordinate 2,174,174 of NW_016107613.1, read as the reverse complement.
TTGCTATGTCAAATGGTATTTCTATTTCTAGATCCTTTAGGAATCACAACACTGTCTTCCACAATGGTTGAACTAATTTACACTCCCACAAAAAGTGTAAAAGTGTTCCTATTTCTCCACATCCTCTCCAGCATCTGTTATCTCCTGATTATTTAATGATCACCATTCTAACCGGTGTGAGATGGTATCTTAATGTGATTTTGGTTTGCATTTCTCTAATGACCAGCGATGATGAGCTTTTTTTCATATGTTCGTTGGCTGCATAAATGTCTTCTTTTGAAAAGTATCTGTTCATACCCTTCACCTACATTTTGATGGGGTTGTTTTTTTCTTGTAAATCTGTTTAAGTTCTTTGTAGATTCTGGATATTAGCCCTTTGTCAGATGGGTAGATTGCAAAAATTTTTCCCCATTCTGTTGGTTGCAAGTTCCCTCTAATGATGGTTTCTTTTGCTGTAAGGAAGCTCTGGAGTTTAATTAGATCACATTTGTCTATTTTGGCTTTTGTTGCCACACATAACTTCAAGTAATATTTGCTCTATAAAATAGTGCTGCTATAATGTACATCTGTATCTGAAACTTCATTTAAAAAACATGAATATAATTGGTTTATGTTTATATTCATAACCTTGTAATTATAAATTTATTTATCTCAGAATTTTGATGAATTATTGTAAATTCAATGTATATTTCTTTAGTTATTATGAATGATCGCGGAAAAACATGGAAATGCTAACTATAATTCCTTAACATGGAAATAATCAATCTTTAGTACTTTTATTTCTCAAGAATTTTCTCTTTGTCTCCACTCTGTCTCAACACACATACATACACATATATATTTACAAAAAATTAAAATCTTAAATGTATATCATGGAAATAATTTCTTAGACATTTCAAATGTATCCTTATTTTTAATAATTACGCACTACGTTTTATATTACCATATCATGACTTATTTTGGCATATCCCAATGGTTGGAGATTTAAATATCCTTGTATTTCAGTATTATAAATAGCTCTCAGATGAAACTTACATACCAGAGACTTTTTTCACCAGTTCTGCCATTTATCTGCCGTGTATATCACTGTTGTCCATATTCAGGTCCAATTTCTTTTTTATTGATAGTCTAATAACCTTTCAGAAATCTATCTTGGTGTCCACTGCCATCAACAGGAAGAGCACAAATAGACATGTGGTTTGGAAGGGTGATCCTCAACAACATGGAAGTTGGTTTAAAGTGGAGAAAGTATACAAAAGTGTTCATTTCAAAATATTCTTTAAAAGAGGAGATGATAACACATATTAAAGCAGTGACCACATTTCTATGGAGAGGAGTGAGGAATCAGGCATTTTCTGACATGAAAAAGAGTCTCTCTAGATTAAGATCTCCTTGAAGATGATGGGGACTATGGCTCACTCTTCTCCTTTTCAAGTGCTTACTGCAGTTACTGACACAGTATGGGATAAACAATGAAGCAAAACAAAACATAATGGAATGAATGAAAAGATTATTTATAGAAATAAATGCCTAAGTTGTGTGGATACTGAATGAGAGTAAGAAAACAAAGATGACGGTCTTTTTTTCTTTTTTTTGTCTCTGTTGTGAAAATAAACGCCATGCTCACCTTTTATTTCCACTGTGATTGGCATTAAAAAATTATAGAATTTATGCATGGCAACACCTCCTAAGAATTCTTCACTGTTCTTCAAATCCTTACCCCAGGGAACACTAATTTATTCTCTTCTAAATAATCATAAACCTTAACTGTTAATTTATATTCTGTGTTATAACTTATTTTATTTCCTCTACTTGATGGTGATGTACTTGACAAGTAAAATGTTTTGTTTAAACGTAAGTCTTCTACACAGCCTAATGTAATACTTTGCATACTATAAATATTTTTTAAAGTATAAATGAAAATAATTTGTGTGTAATTGTATTCTATATACTAGCAAAGTTCTTACTGATTGTTTTTATTTGTGAAGAAATGAATATGGTTTAATTTCATTTTCATCCTATTATATTTTGTGCATCAGGGAATTGTGTTTCTCAAACATTCACCTGCTGTTTGATTTATGGCACACTGAGTCACCTTAAGACTTTTCACAATCTGTGCTCAGACACCCCTGTAATCAACTAACCAATCAATCTTATTTAGAAGCTAGAGTAGTAATAATAGAATGTGTGAGAGGAAAAACAGGGAATAAAAATGTATAAAAGGAAAAAGATCTTCCAACATGTTTCTTGTTACTAAACATTCATTTCTCAATTTAGCCCCATATATCTGATGGAAGATTTTGTGCATTACACTCTGAAAGTAAAGCAGAACAATTACTTTCACTAAAAGATTGCTAACTTTGCACAGTAGCACAGAACATCTCATAAAAATAACTAACATGTTCTTAAAATCATGTAAAATGTGTCTTGTTAACTTGGACCTTTGGGAATTATTTTAGATCCAAGTGAAATACAATATTAAAATAATTCTCATCTTATCAATAAAGTGTTTTTTGGGGTAGGCAACACCAGAGAATAGAGGCTGTACAGGTTTTGGAGAACATTTGAAATCTCTGATTTTGTATGAGATGCTTACTCATTCATCATTACATTCTTCAACTGTCAAAGTGAAAATAAGAATACTTAATAGGGTTTCTGTGAGAATAATTGAGCTAACCGAGTTAAGAGCTTCGCTTTTGATACTACTACCACTTCTGTTGCTAACAATATTATTAATACAATAGCAACACCAGCCACAATTGATGAGAACTATATATGTTCCAAATATTTTTGAATAATTTTATAAAACATTTTATTTTACCCTACAATTATTGATTTGGGAAATTATTAATATTGACATTTTAAAATAAAATTTCTGAGCCTCAAGGAGTTGTTCTGATGTTTAAGTGACTGGTCCTAAGGTCTACTTGGCAGGATACAAAATCAGCATACAAAAATCAGTGGGGTTTCTAAACATTAACAGCGTATTATCTGAATAAGAAATTAAGTAAACAATCCCCTTTTACAACAGCATGAAAAAAAACAAAATATTTAGAAATAAATTTTTCCAAGAGTTGAAAAATGAGTATGCTGAAAACTACAAGATAATAATAAAAGAAACTGGGAAAAGACACTAGTAATTGGAATGATATCCCGTATTCTTGAATTGGAAGAATTAATATTGTTAAAATACTCACACTATGCAAAGTGATCTACAGATTAAGTGTAACTCTATCAAAATTCCAACATTTTTCACAGAAATAGAAAAAAGATCCTAAAATTATTGTAGAACCACATAACATCCTGAATAGCCAAAGCAATATTGATACAATTTTTTTTTATTAAAAAGCTGGAGTCACCACAGCCCCTGATTTCAAACTGTATTGCAAAGCTATAGTAATCAAAAAGTGTGCTATTAGCATAAAAACATATAGAAAATGGAACGGAGTGGAGAGCCAACACAAAAATACACAATTGGGAAAGAATAATCTCTTAAATAAATGGTGAAGGGAAAATTGGATTTCCACAAACAGAATAATGAAATTGGACCCTTATTTTCCATAATATTGGCAATTATTTTTTGGACAGGCTTCCAAAAGCATAGGCAACAAAAGCCAAAATCGACAAGTAGGACTACATCAAACTAAAAATCTTCTCCACAGTTAAGGAAATAATCAATAAAATGAAAATGCAACTTACAGAGTGGTGGAAAATATTTGCAAATCATGTATGTGATAAGCGGTTAACGTCTAAAATACATAAGTAACCCATACAACTCAAAGGAGTAACCCAGTTTGAAAATAAGCAAAGTATCTGAATAGACATTTCTTCAAAGAAATCATACAAACGGCCAACAGGTATGTGAAAAGATGTTTAACATAGCTAATAGGAAAACACAAAACTACAATGAGCTATCAGCTCATACCTGTTAGTGTGATTATTGTAAAAATATATGAGAGATAATAAGTGTTAAACTAGCTTGTGGAGAAAAGGGATCCCTTGTACGCTGCTGATAGGAATGTAAATTGTTATATTCAATATGAAAAACAATATCAAGATTCCTCAAACAAATATATTTTCAAAATCTACTTAGTTCTACTCAGATTTGTGCGATGCTGATTTTTGCATGTCATATTCCATTTCAGAGTTTGATTAGATGTTTAACTTCCCTGTTTATAAACACAGCTGTGTCTGTCCCCATACTGATGTTAACTTAATTTCATTTCATTTCAACCTATTTTACCAATCACATGAAGAGTGGTGATGGTTTAACAAAGGTCCACAATAATTGTCAGTATTATCACAGACAATGAATACCATTCAAATGAGGGTGAGTGAACTTGTTCTTTCCAAGCAATGCAGTCTTTTATTATTTAAAATACCATTTTTAAGTAAATTTCCATTTATTATTTATTTGAGTGAGGATTCTGGGCAATGACAGCTCTTGCTTATATAGACCCTATAATAAAGGAATTCTCACACATTTCCCTTAACCGAGAGGGCTGGAATTCTCAATCCATGCACACTGTTAAACTAACTCTTGTATGAAAAATGTGATTTAATTCTGGCAATGCTAATGTCTAGTTCAGGAGTATATGTAGTTTATTTGAACTGTGATCTCAAAAAGGCCCTAGGTGACCGTGAGTGTGAACACATTCAAGATAAATGTCCAATTTTTCAAACTGCTATATCCAGAAGGGCCAGATAAACAGGAAGTAATAAGTGCCTTTTCCACAAAGAAATTACTTAATTCATTAAGTCAGGAAGTACTACAAACACTGGGGAACTAGAAGCTTGGAGTCTATTGAACATTATGTTTCTGAATAAATCACTTATCAGCCCTATGTTTCAAAGAACTGGGGTTGGTCTTATTTAACCCTCCCATTTCTCACAGTTGCTTGGTGAGAATGAATGTGATAGGGTGAGAGACTGGTTTTGAATTTCTTGAAAAAATTTCCTATATCTATTTTAAGAACTATTTCAAGAGATGAATTTCAGAAACTTGGTTCTTAAATTGCTGGCTCTGTGTCCTGCTGCAACACAGTGTCTTGGATCTTCCCTTTGCCTTGATGCAGCATTGCCCAATATTTTCTCAGGCTGTGACATAGTTATGGACTTCTGGGGGTACATTCTAAAATCAAATGAAACTTCTCAGTTACAGCTGCTTTGACATTAAGGGAAATGGTATTTATAGACCCTTTACTATGTTAGAGGCATCATGCAAAAGTTGTTACATATATAATTACATTTAATATTTCCAACAATTCTATGGTATTATTTTGGAACAAATCAGAGAATATACTATTTCTATTGTCAAGCTGAGTTTTACCTTACCAATTATATTAATAAAAATCTATTTATTATAATTGGCTATTAAAACTAAGTATACTTTGTTGGCTATCACGTAATTACTAAGTGTTTTCTCTCTTCATCCCTCAATGACTCATTTGTGTTCTCTAAGAGGCCAGTCTTCCCAGATTGAATAAGGTTCTTCAGTCAATATTTGTTTAAGGTAAAGAATTGGCTAGAACTTCCAAACAATATCTCAAGGTACATTTCTAAGAAACCGATTAAATTTTGGTTTTCATATTTCTAAAACTCCTGGTTATCCTGAAGCTATTCTGTGCTTCAAATTAAATTATATATGTAAATCTGCATAATAACATTTAAAATATGATACAAGCATGACACCATGAACAGTTGTATTTCCACAAATAACAGGCAAAAGTGAGTTAGGAAAAGAAGTAAACAACGAAATATGAGTGAAAGAGCAAAACTGCATATTAATACTTATGTAGACAAAAGATTATTGCTTAGCAAAACTGACCACAGTTTGACACTTAAGGTCATCAGTCAGCCTAACTGTATTATAAACAGAATCAAAGTCACAGATTTGATCAACACTACATGCTACTAAACTTGCTGTCACATGGACAAATCCAAAATGACCAGCTGATGAATTAATTAATATTCATGAACAGTTTTTCATAGTTTGTTTTAACATCATTAGAGTTTACCATTCCCATTCCAAACTTGCAAATAATATGGAATATCAAGAAAGCTTCAGGTTGTTCAAGATCACCAATATTTTAAAAGCTGATTAGGTTTGGTCAGATGGTTGCTCACTGCTCTCTGCAGCGATAAAACTAGCTGTAGTCTAGAAAAAGCCTTAATAGGTATATTCTTTTTTATTGATTACCAACTTATTTATTAAAATAATGCTTACTGAACAAACACAGCATGACATGGCATTTATTAAATGATTATTGTGTTCAGTGTGCTATTTTAGCAAGGTAGAAATCAGGTGGAGTTGAATAATTATTACCCATTCTAGGACTTAATAGGTCAGGGATATTCCTTGTGCTTAGTCACTACTAAGTATAATCCTTATAACACTTGCCTGAGGCAAGTGTTACTGTTTCACCTTACAGATAAGGGAGCTATAGTACCAAGATTTATGTGTGTTGCCTAAGAACTGCATAAATTTAATGTGTACAATTCGATTAGTTTGGGCATGGGCAAACGCCTGTGATACCATCACCATAATCAAGATGATACATATTGAACAGCTCCCAAAGTTTTGCATCTGTTTTAAAATTTTTGTTTAGTGTATTTTTGTGTGTAGTAAGAACATTTAACATGAGACATACTTACCTAACACATTTTGATGTGTATAATACAGTATTGTAAACTATAGACATTATATTGTATATCAGATCTCTAGAATTTATTCATCTAGCATGAATGAAACTTTATACCAATTGAAGAACAGCTTCTCATCCTACCCCTTCCCCAGCACTCAAAGCCAGTGTTGTATTCTCTGCTCCGACAACACTGACCCACTATAGATACCTCATATAAGAGGAATCAAGCAGTATTTGTCCTTCTGTGACTGGTTTATTTCATTCAGCCCCGTCTTACTGCTCCGACAACACTGACCCACTATAGATACCTCATATAAGAGGAATCAAGCAGTATTTGTCCTTCTGTGACTGGTTTATTTCATTCAGCCCCGTCTTACATGATAACAAAATCAACTCAAAATGGATTAAACACTCAAATATAAGACCTGAAACTGTAAAATTCCTGATGAAATCATAAAGGAAAATCTTCTTGCATTGGCTATGGCAATGATTTCTCGCCTCTGACACCAAAAGCACAGTCAACAAAAGAAAAAATAAACAAGAGGAACTAGATCAAACTAAAACACATCTCTACTGCAAGAGAAACAATCAGCAAAATGAAAAGACAACTTATTGAATGAGAGAAAATATTTGCAAGCCATTTATATGATATTAATTTTCTGTCAAAATATATATGAAACTCCTATGACTTAACTGAAAAAGAAAATAAACAAGGAAACAAGTAATGTAAGCAAAGCACTTGAACAGGCATTTTACTAAAGAAAACTTACAAAATATACAAATGGCCAGCTGGTATATGAAAAGGTGTTCAACATAACTAATCATCAGGAAAATGCAAATCAAGACCACAATGAGACATCATCTCACAACTGTTAGGATGCCTATTATAAAAACAAAAAATCAACAAATAAATCAACACAATAAAAGAAAATAGTAAACGCTGGCAAGGATGTGGAGAAATCGGAACCTGTGTACACTGCTGCTGGGAATGGAAAATGGCGCATGTGCTGTAGAAAACGTTATGGAAGTTTGTCAAAATATTAAAATTATAACAATCTTATGATCTCGCAATCCTGCTTCTTAGTATATATGCAAAAGAATTAAAATCAGAGTCCCAAAGTGATATCTGCATTCTCGTATTTATTGCAGCATTATTCAACAGCAAAAATTTGGATATAACCTAAGTATCTGTCTACAGATAATTACATAAGGAAAAAAGTGATGTATACATGCTAAGAAATACTATTCAGTCTTCAAAAAAAAGAAGGAACTCATGATATTTTCAACGACATGGATAAATGGTAAACTTCCCATTTTTTTTAACTTGAATAGTGAAAATTTGGTTTTTCTTCATACTTTCTTAAGTGAAACTTTCAATTTTGAGATCATTGCAGATTTACATATAACTGTAAGACGTAACAGAATAAATCCCATGTGCCCTGTACCCAATTTTCCCCAGTGGTAATATCTTGCAAATCTATAGCGCAGTCTCATAACCAGTATGTAGATATTAATTTCTATCACTGAAATAATTTCTCACTTTTCACTCATAGCCACATCTACTCCCAGTCCATGCTCACCTCTGAGCAAACCTGGGCTGCCACCAATCTGTTCCTTATTTTTATAATTTTGTCACTCCAATAATGTTGCATAAATGGCGTGATGCACTATGTAACCTTTTGCAATTGACTTTTGTTACTCAGCATAAATATCTGGAGTTTCATATGGGTTCTTGCTTTATACTTTGTACTGCTGACTAGTATTCCATAGTAGAGATGAATCACAATCTATTCACTACTCATCTGTTGAAGGACATTTGAACTGTTTCCCATTTGGGGCTATTATGATAAAGCTGCTACAAGTATTTATGCAGGTTGCTATATGAACAAAAATGTTATTTCTATCAGATAAATGCTCAGGACTATGATTCTTGTTGGATCACATGGCAATTATGTCTAGGTTTTATTTTTGTTTGTTTTTACAAAACTTCTATACTCTATTTCATAGTGACTGTACCTTTTTACATTCAACCAGCAATGCTTAAGTCATCCAGTTTCTTTGCATTCTTGTTAGAACATGTCACAATTTAATTATTTATGCAATTCTGTTCTGTATACATATTAGACATGTTTCTAATTTGCTTAATGTTACTTAAACATAGTCATTGTACAGTGACAGTATTTTTCTCTGAAGATATTTCTTATTACATAGACTTATACATGAACACACATAATGTATACCTTTAGAAATGTTACATTTGTATACTAATGTATACTTTCAGAAAGGTTAAATTTTCAGGGGTGGGGTCCAAGATAACCAAATAGGAACAGCTGTGATCTGTAGATCCCAGGAAAGTCAATGCAGAAGACAGGTCATTTCTGCATTTCCAGCTGAGGTACCAAGTTCATCTCATTGAGACTGGTTAGGCAGTGGGTGCAACCTATGGAGTAAGCAGAAGCAGGGTGGGGAGTAGCTTCACCCGAGAAATGCAAGGAGCTGGGGGACTTCCCTTCCACTGCCAAGGGAAGCCGTAAGGGACTGTGCTACCCAGCCGGGTTACTATGCTTTTCCCATGATTTTTGCAATCGGCAAATCAGGGCATTCCCTCCTGTGCCTACACAAACATGGCCCTGGGTTTCAAGCACAAAACTTGGCGGTTATTTGGGAAGACATGGAGTTAGCTGCAGGAATTACTTTTCATACCCCAGTGGTGCCTGGAAACCAAAAATTCCAAAAACCAGAATGCCTCTTCTCCTCCAAATGATCACAACTCCTCTCCAGCAAAGGCACTAAACTGGATGGAGAATGGGATTGACAAATTGACAGAAGTGGGCTTCAGAAGGTGGGTAATAACAAACTCCTCTGAGCTAAAGGAACATGTTCTAACCCAATGCAAGGCAGCTAAGATTCTTAATGAAAGGTTGTGAGAACTGCTAACTAGAATAACAAGTTTAAGAAGAACATAAATGACCTGACAGAGCTGAAAAACAGCACAAGAACTTTGTGAAGCATACACAAGTATCAACAGCCGAATCAATGTAAGAGACTGGAAAGGAACAAAAAAGATCAAGTTACTTAGAAAGGGAAGCTCATCAGACTAATAGCAGGTCTCTCTGAAGAAACCCTACAAACCAGAAGAGACTGGGACCCAATATTCAACATTTTTAAAGAAGAGATTTTTCAACCCAGAATTTCACATCCAGCCAAACTAAGCTTCATAAGTGAAGGAGAAATAAAATCCTTTACAGACAAGCAAATGATGGGGGATTTTGTCACCACCAGGCCTGTTTTACAAGAACTCCTGCAGGAAGCACTAAAAATGAAAAGGAAAAATCTGTATCAGCACCTGCAAAAACACATCAAAATATAAAGACCAACAACACTGTGAAGAAACTTCATGACATAATATGCAAAATAACCAGCTAGAAGCATAATGACAAGATCAAATTCACACATAACAATATTAACCTTAAATGTAAATGGGCTAAATGCCCCAGTTACATTGGATTTGTTAAAGAGTCAAGACCTATTGGTGTGCTGTATTCAGGAGACCAATCTTACATGCAAAGAAAAACAGGCTAAAACTAAAGGAATGGAAGAATATTTAAGAAGCAAATATCAGGTAAAAAAGAAAAAAGCAGGAGTTACAATCTTAGTCTCTGATAAAACACACTTTAAACCCACAAAGATTAAATGAGACAAAGAAGGGCATTACATAATGGTAAAGAGATCAATGCAAGAGCAACCTATCCTAAATATATATGCACCCAATACAGGAGCACCCAGATTCATAAAACAAGTTCTTAGAGGCCTACAAAGAGACTTAGATTCCTACACAATAATACCAGGACTCTTTAACACCCCACTGTCAATATTAGACAGATCAATGAGACAGAAGATCAACAAGGATATTCATGACTTGAACTCAGCTGTAGACCAAGGGGACCTAATAGACATCTACAGAACTCTCCACCCAAAATCAACAGAATATACATTCTTCTCAGTGCCACATAGCATGTATTTTAAAATTGACCACATATTTGGAAGTAAAACACTCCTCAACAAAAGCAAAAGAACAGAAATGGTAAGAAACAAGTCTCTTGACCACAGTGCAAATTAGAACTCAGGATGAAGAAAGTCACTCAAAAGCACACACTCTATGGAAACTGAAAAACCTGCTCCTGAATGACTACTGGGTAAAGAACGAAATTAAGGCATAAATAATGAAGTTCTTTGAAACCAATGAGAACAAAGAGACAAACCAGAATCTCTGGGATACAGCTAAACAGTGTTAAGAGGGAAACTTATAGCACTAAATGCCCACATCAGAAAGCTGGAAAGATCTAAAATTGACACCCTAACATCACAATTAAAAGAACTGGAGAAGAAAGAGCAATCAAATTCGAAAGCTAGCAAAAGATAAAATAACTAAGATCAGAGGAGAACTGAAGGAGATAGAGAAACAAACAAACAAAAAATCCTTAAAAATTCAATGAATCCAGGAGCTTGTTTTTGAAAAGATTAACAAAATAGAGGGACTGCTAGCTAGACAAACAAAGAAGAAAAGGGAGAGGAATCAAATAGACACAATAAAAAATGATAAAGGGGATATCACCCCTGATCCAACAGAAATACAAACAACCATCAGAGAATACTATAAACACTTCCATACAAATAAACTAGAAAATCTAGAAGAAATAGATAAATTCCTGGAAAGATTACACCCTCCCAAGATTAAACCAGGAAGAAGTCGAACCCCTGAACAGACCAATAAAAGGTTTTGAAATTGAGGCAGTAACTATTAGCCTACGAACCAAAAAAAAAAAGCTCAGGAACAGACAGATTCACAGCCAAATTCTACCAGAGGTACAAAGAGGAGCTAGTAACATTTCCTCTGAAAGTATTCCAAACAATAGAAAGATAGCAACTCCTCCCTAACTCGTTTTATGTGGCCATCATCATCCTGATACCAAAACCTGGCAGAGACAAAACAAAAGAAGGAAATTTCAGGCCAATAGTCCTGATGAATATTGATGCAAACATCCTCAATAAAATACTGGCAAACTGAATCTAGCAGCATATCCAAAAGCTTATCCTCCAAGATCAAGTTGTCTTCATCCCTGGGATGCAAGACTGATTCAACATATGCAAATCAATAAACATAATCCATCACATAAATACAACCAATGACAAAAAACACATAATTATCTCAATAGATGCAGAAAAGGCCTTCAATAAAATTTATCATCCCTTTATAATAAAAATAAAAATAAACTAGGGATTGATGGAAGTTACCTCAAAATAATAAGAGCTATTTATTAAAACCCATAGCCAATATCATACTGAATGGGCAAATACTGTAAGCATTTCCTTTGAAAACCGGCACAAGACAAGGATGCCCTCTCTCACCATTCCTATTCAATGTAGTATTGGAAGTTCTATATTGGGCAAACAGGTAAGAGAAAGAAATAAAAGGTATTCAAATAGGAAGAATGTGGGGGGAAAGGAACACTTATACACTGCTGGTGGGAATGTAAATTGGTACAACCTCTATGAAAGAAAAATATAGAGATTCTGTAAAGAGCAAAAAGGAGATCTACCATTTGATCTAGCAATCCCACTATTGATTATCCATCCAAAGGAAATGAAGCCACTATATGAAAAAGAAACTTGCAAACCTATGTTTATACTAGCACAATTTGCACTTGCAAAGATGTGAACCCAACCTAAGTGTCCATTGATTAATAAGTGGATAAGGAAAATATGGCATATATACACCATGGATTACTACTCAGCTATTAAAAAAAAATAAAATAAAGCGTTTTGTGGAAACTAGGATGGAGCTGGAGACCATTATTCTAAGTGAAGTAACACAAGAGTGGAAAACCAATACCCATACATTCTCACTTATAAGTGGGAGCAAAGCTATAAGTACACGAAGGCATATAGAGTAATATAATAGACTTCATAGACTCAGAAGGAAAAGGATGGCAGGGGGCTAGAAATGAAAACAATACACATTAGGTACAATGTACACTACTCGTATGACAGATGCACTAAAAGTGCAGAATTCACCGCTATACAGTTCATCCATGTAATAAAAAACAAATTTGTACTCAAAAGCTATTTAACATTTTTTTAACCACGGGACATACGTATCATAGAATACTATGCAACATAAAAAGAATGAAATTATGTCCTTTGCAGGAACATGAATGCAGCTGGAAGCCATTATCCTAAGTGAACTAACACAAAAACAGAAAAACAAATACTGCATGTTGTCACTTATTAGTGAGAACTAAACTTTGGGTGCATATGGACATAAAAATGGAAACAATAAATCCTAGAGGGTAGTAGATGGGGAGAGAGGAAGAGGCATAAGGGCTGAACAGCTGCCTATTTGGTACCATGCTCCTTACCTGGGCAACAGGTTCAACCATCTCCTAAACTTCAGCATCATGCAATATATATTTGTAACAAAATTGCAAATATGCCCTCTGATTCTAAAATAAAAGTTTAAAAAGAAAAAAATACTTTATAAATTACTAGTTTTCCTCAAGTACTGCTGAGAGAGCAAATCACACTCTGTGAATTTACTGTACGTTTTAAGTGGTTTAATATTCCATTTAAACTGTCAAAGTATAAAATACAGTTTGTGATTTATTATTATTCACTGATAATATCATGTCAATATAATAAAGTTTATTTATTTAAGTAAACAGATTCTTCAATGAAAAATTTTGTCACTACCAGACCTGAAAAAATAGATGCAATGCTTAAAGTGACATTTAAATAAGTTAAAAGTTAGTGATGAACAGAATGAAAGAACTGGGTTAATGTTTAGTTGGGCATGGGAGAATGATTTAAGCCTAACTGCCAGCAGAGGCAAAGTGAAAGGAAGAGATTGCGAATGTGATTAAAAAGGATGGTTGATGGAGAAGGGGAGGCAAGAGGCAAGGTATTGATAGCTCAGCCGTTCTTCTTCTAAGATGGGATAGAATAAAAGATACAGGAAAGGGCAGATAGACATATTAGAAATAAAGGAAAATAATGTTGAGGAATGCGTGGCTAGATACTGTATATTTTCAGTGAATTTGGAAATTAGGAAACTATTGAGACTGAATGAATAAAGACTGCCTTGAACATTTGAGGACAATGTTTAAAGTGTGAATAGTGTTTGGTTGTCTCAGACCAAAATAATATTTTTGCTTTGAGACACAAACCAAAAATATTATTTATCATTGACAATACAGACAATATTAAATTTGTATATTTACAATGATTTGCAAGCCTATTATTTGCTCAGACTCTTCCACATAGGATTTTAAACAGCTTATGGAAAAGCCGTTCAATAAAATATTTGTTTTCAATTCAGAGTTATCAAGCTAAGTGTGGCGGGAAGATGAGCAGGGCTGCTGATGGGGCTGATGATAGTTTTGTTGAGATTATAATAGAAGTATGGCTTATTCTTGCTACTTCTCAGGGTTTCCATGAGAAGATTTTTGTTTGTTTGTTTTTTGGTTTTTAAACATGTATTCGACCTCTTGCTGCTGCCCTTTTATTCACAACCTTTGAAAGGAATGTCAACCAAATTATCTATTTGATAATTATAGAAGTAATAACTTATAATGTTTGGCCTTCCTTTAGGTAAGTGGGAACTTCAAGTATATTTCTTCCACTGTTTTTCTCAAGACTTTTTCTCTTTGGAATGTTTGCATCATTCACCACTGGCTGACTGGGTGGGTAAGGCTGTTTTGAAGGATCAGCATTAGAAAGAATTATCTATTTAGTTAGGCAAGTCATGCTTACCTACTTTAGTGCTTCATGATCTTTCTACGCCCGGACATCAGAACCTGTTTGGATGAATTTTATTGCCCCATAGTCTTATATTTAAGGTCTGTTGAGGTTTCTTAGGGAGCCTTAAATAAATGGAACCCCTATTGCCCACCCAGACAATCAACATCTATAAAATGCTATGCACAAAAGAAAACTATGGAAGACTGGGACAAAAAATAATTAACTACACTGATATTATTTAGATGAGTAAGCAATGCTTACCTTCTCTCCTCCCCTCCCTTCTCCTCCCCTCCCCTTCCCTCGCATCTTCTCCACTCTCCTCTCCTCCCCCCAAAACTATTAAGATAGGTAAAACTATTTAAATAGGTAAGCTTCTAAATAGTTTTACCTATCTTAATAGTTTTAGAGGAAGAAAGAACATGAACCTGTAAATACAACAGTGAGCAGCAGCAGATACCTTCATGCCCCTGGAAACAATTTACTTAAGTAAAGAAACTTAGATTAATTTAATGCCAATATATGCAGAATAATAATAGTAAATATAAGTGCTACTAAGTAATGCTGCATAGGAAAGTAACACAACTAGGTAGAATGCCCAAAATCATCTAATGAGGTCAAGGCAGGCTTGTTTTGTTGATAGCATCAATGGAAGAAAGGAAATTTGAAGAATAATCTGGAATTATCTAGATAAAAATAAGAGAAAATAATGTTAAAGGAAAAGGTGAACTGTTACTTCCCTTTCCAATAATTAGAATGAACTATGTCACTTTTGTAAATACCAAAATGATCAGAGCCCAAAGAGCAAGTTGAGGCATCTTCTGAAATAGTATTGAAAAATTTAGGCCAGGTACAATGGCTCACATCTGTAATCTCAGCACTTTGGGAGGTGGAGGCAGGTAGATAACCTAGCTCAGGAGTTCAAGACCAGCCTGGGCAACATGGTGAAACCCAATCTCTACCTAAAATACACACAAAAAAACTGCTAGGTGTAGTAGTAGGTGTCTGTGTTCCCGTCTACTTGGGAGGTTAAGGTGGAAAGATCACTTGAGCCTGGGAGGAAGTGGTTGCAGTGAGCTGAAGTCACATGCCTGGATTCCAACCTCGGTGACAGAGCAAAACCTCATCAGGAGAGGAGAGGAGAGGAGATGAGAGGAGATTTATAACAGATTAAGATTATGCCTTACTTTCTAAGTCATGTCAAGGAGTTTGATCTTTATTTTGAGGATATTTGGAAACCATCAAAGAGTTCTGAGCAGGAGAGAAAGTGAAGTGATATGATGATATGTGTTTTTGAAAAGGCAAATGATCACTATGATTGCATTAAGGATAACTGATTAAACAAAGGCAAGATTTGATGAGGAGAAACTTGTTTTTAGGTTATATAAACAATATAAGTGAGAGGTGATGGGGCCCTGGAATAGGAAATGTTAAACACAACTATAGAGAAGAATTAAGATATATTGGCAGATGAGTTAAAGAAATGAGAGATGAATTTAATAGGGGAAAAGAGCTGGGGAAAAAACACAAATAGATTATTAGATTTTGACTTACACAACTGAATGAATGGTGTTGCTGTTCATTTAGAAAAGAAATACAGGACCAGATGCGGTGGCTCACACCAGTAATACTAGCCCTTTGAGAGTCCAGGTTTACCTGAGGTCAGGAGTTTGAAACCAGGCTGGTCAACATGGTGAAACCCTGTCTCTACTAAATATATATAATATAATATATATATTAGCTAGGCATGGTGGTGGGCACCTGTGATCTCAGCTGCTCGGGAGGCTGAGGCAGAAGAATTGCTTGAACCCAGGAGATGGAGATTTCAGTGAGCCAAGATCAGACCACTGCACTCCAGCCTGGTGACAGAGTGAGACTCCATCTCAAAAAAGAAAAAGAAATAAAGAAAATAAAGAGCTACAGAAAGAAATCCAGGTGTAGAGGGAATTATCATGAGTTTCTTTGTACATATGTTGTATTTTGAGTGACATTTTAGCTTCCAACAATAGATTTAAAATGGATATAAGGAAATTGACCAGATGGAACACAAGCTAAAAATATAAAATCATGAGTCATTTAAACTTTGAAAATTTAATAGTAAAATAATGTAATTTTAGAGAGATTACAGATTGAAAACAGAGCCTATGGGCAAATCTTAAAGAACTTCTATATGTAAAATTTTAATAGATGGGGATAAGTCTGTAAGAGAGAAAGAGAAATAATAACTGAGAGGTGTGAGGACACCAAGGGGGTGTAGTGTCACCAAAGTTAAGTGAATAAATCATTCTCAACAGGAAAACATCAGTGAATGCTCCCTGTGGGTCAAAGAAAAAGAAAACTCTTGTGAGAGCATAATTTGTCAGAAGCTAAACTGAAGTGAATAAAGCAGTGAATGAGAAGTGATGAAATAAAGTGTAAGGAGAGACAATTATTTCCAGAGGTTTCCTTGAGAAAGCATAAGAAAGAGATAGAAATTGGTGCCTAGGGATTAGGGATGGGTGCTTGTTTGTTGCTTTCTTATGCAGACAGGCATGTGAAACACTTGAAGGCAATGGACAGGATCCAGCTGAGAGATAGTAGTTAATAAACACACACAAATAATCCAACCAAACAAAAAGTATGTAGTGCACTCACCTAAGATGAGAGAAGAGATACTTACATAGTAAAAAGGGCATCCCTTCTGTTACAAGACATAGCAATGGAGTATATATAGAAGCACAAGTAAAAGATTGTTTAGTGGAGGGACATTAATAGAACCTACACCTAATGGCTCATTGCCCCTCAAGTGTTCTTTGTGAAGAGTACAACATCACTTAACTAAAATGTGGAGAGAAATTTTATTAAATGTGGGGGAATTTGGGGAGAGTGAATAATTAATTTGTTGGGGGGGACAGGGTGAGAGTTGGTTGAAAAGAGAAATAATGGAATGGCTAGAGAATAACAAAATCCTGAGTTTGGTGACCATAAATTTGTAGTGATACCAAATATATGAATTGCCCCAGCGAGTATAATCTAGTTAGATACAGTTATGCTTATAATTAACTATTGGTTTAATCCATTTTTTGAGTTTTGCCATTGAGGTGAGATTAAAAAAAAAAGCAATGAACAAGAGAACTTATTGTTTTGTCAGAAATGTATAATTTCAGATAAGGATAATTGTCCTGTGAAATAAGTTCTATAGTTGAGGAAACTGAAACACAGAAATCCAAGAACAATGGTCACCCTCAAGAAAGTTTCAGGAATGGGATTTGAACCCAGATGAGGCTACAAAGTCAATAGTCTTAATGATGTGTTGTGCTTCCTGAAATGGAGAAGAACACAATATAATAGCAAGTAAGATAAATGCTATGGGACACAAATAAACTTGACAAAAGGATTTGGAGACAATAGAATGATGGTAAACCAGAAGTTACAATAAAGTTGTAAAATACTGAAGTTGGAGTAATTGTACAAACAAACGGGAAACGTCTACAAAGTTTATAATAGCAAAATGATGAAGAGATTTTTAGAGTTTAATTAGAAATGTGCAGTTACAATATACAAGATGTGGCCAATGAAGTGGTTAAGTGAGAGAAAGGGTCAAAGATTGTTTGGTGAAAAGACAAAAAATGTCTTATTTACTCATATACTAAAACAGATATTAATCATTCAACATAGTGCTAGGTTTAGTATAAAAATTAATGTGACAAATTTGCCAAAATCTTTGTTGAATCAAGAAGAATAGCACAGAGGCTGAGAAATGGCAGAATTTAAAAAAAGGCAGAGGCTATTCAGTGAACCAAATACTACACATTTTGGAAGATGGTCAGGAAATAATGACCTGGGAGATGCAGTGTGTCTAAGGATGATAAAAATCAGCTTTGTCTTCTGACCCTGAGGTTTAAGGACTATGAATACATAGCTGCTTCTTTAAGAGAGGGCATGAGGAGGAGCAAATCTTCAGGGAAGAACTGTATTTTATTACAGGCAAGGAGAGGATAGAAACATGCACAGAGAAAGTTGAAATAGAGTTTTGAAATTCCAAAAATACATGATTTTCCAGGTTGTGCATAGAAAGTAAGTTACTCTCTGTGTCGAAAGATTGCTTGTGAAGAGAGGTTTGAACAAGTTCAGCTTTTCAATAGGATTTAGTCCCTCAGGTTATGTAATTTGAAGACAAGGACAGGTGTCTGGGAGGATCTTTTATTACAATGTACTATCAAGAGAACAGCTGGCTGCAAAGGCTGGAGTACCCTTTGTAAGGTTCAGGGATCCACTGGTCTGCAGTCTGAGGATCACTTTAGTAGGTAAAATATATCATAAGTATTAATATCTAAAGCTGCCAAGAGATAGGCCTTACACATTATCCACATTAGTTATTGGAATCTTCAAGGTGGGGTGGTATTTTTTCTTCCATACCAGCTAATCATTAAGGGCCACCACTGTTGTGTCATCACTTGTCTGGTGAGAATCTCTCCATTGGATGCTTACATATCTCCTGAGCTTTGAAAATGTCATCAACACTTGACTCAATCACCTGTGCAGTACACTTTGCTATTGCTTTCCTGTTGTTGCTGCTTGGGTTTTTTTTTTCCATTCTTGAATCTCCTAGTAATGCTTTGTAACTCATTCCTTTTCTGTCTTTCTGGCAAACCCCTTTGTTTTGTAGATTACAACGTTTTTTAAGGTGCTGAGGTGAAGCAGTCAAGGTAATGAGGTTTTTAGTAAACGCCTTTTTTGTTTTCAGTCTCATAGACCTCTTTTTTTTTTTTTTTTTTTTTTTTTTTTTTTTAGAACAAGCAGTATTTGAAAATATGTGATATTTGTTCTGAAGATGTGTAAAGATGTGTTCAGATGCAATGCCACACCATACCAGTGACCACTGCTTACAACTTTGGGAGCTGCTGCTGAACCTATTGACCCTGCCAGAACCATTTTTTACCATGAGACTTCCATCCTCCTTTGCCCCTCTCTGGAAACTGCCTTCTAAATGCTCCACCCCTGAGACAAAATATAAAACTAAATCTTTGATGTGTGTTACATTTTATCTGAATGATATTCAAGTTATTCTTCACCACTAATTTCTGGAGTGCATGAAAAATCAGGAACTTGGGGCAGGCAACTATTTAAATATCCTTAAACATCCTATAAGAGTTACACAGGATTTTTGTTTTGTTTGTCTTTTTTGTTTGTTTAAGACCAAGTCTCACTCTTTGTCCAGGCTGTAGTGCAGTGGCATTATCTCAGCTCACTGCAAACTCACCTCCTTGGTTCAAGTGATTCTTGTGCCTCAGCCTCCTGAATAGCTGGGACCACAGATGCGCTGCACCAGACCCAGCTAATTTTTGTATTTTTAGTAAAGATGGGGTTTTGCCATATTGCCCAGGCTGATCTCAAACTCCTGGACTTAAGCAATCCACTTGCCTTGGCCACCCAAATTGGTGAGATTACAGGTGTGAGCCACAACACCTGGTCCCTATACAAGATTTTTTTTTTCCCCTGCTGTATGTAGTCTTTTCTAGATACACTTTAAAAATAAGTAGAGTTGTTTCCAGTCTAGAATAACTTTTAAAATTTTTTCTAATTTAGTAGGATTTTACTACTCTCATAGATGCAATATCATTAAAATATTAGTATACAAATTCAGAATGCTCCCTTAGGATAATTTGATCACATTTTACATACTTATTTTCTTTTTGCAACTGACCCTCAGTGGCCCAGAGAGGTAGAGTTAGCTATAAATGCTTTTGTGCAATTCCAGCATTTTACAACAAATGTCTAAAACCGTTATGTGTTTTTTTCTCTTCTAAAATGACTAAAGTTACAATTTGCCCTTCATGACTATGCTACAACTTTGATTTATCATCACCACAAACGTGGATAAGCTACAAAAGACAGAAAGTTAATATCCAGCATTAACAGACAGAGATGAAAACACATACACACATGTATTTGTTATCAGCTTCATCTGAGCAGAGCAGAATGGAACATTAACTGCAACCTCTTCACCTCGCTGAGCCTGGGCTGAAGCTTTCAAATTCAGTGTTGATTTTGAACTCCATTAGTCTTTTACACTCATTCTGTGAGAAGATTCATTCTCATGCAAGGCCTGCAACTGGTTGCTAATAAAATCCTACCCTGACAAATAAATGGACTGTAATATAACCTGCTTCAAGGCAGTGAAATCTCAACCACTCCAGTATGATCTGTGGCAAAGCTATATACAGCTTACTGCTATTCTCCCAGCAACGCCTGCAGAATGCTTCTCTATCTCTTTATCTCAAATTTCTCCATTAATGAACCTAAAACCATAGATCATTTACCATGGAATTGCAGTATTTTTCCATTGTGGCTTATAAGTTCAAACAAAGTAGCTATTGTTTACCACAAAGATCCTATTAGAGCTGTGCAAACAAAATTTTAGGATTTTTCTATTAAATGGAATGATGGAAACAATCAGGTAGAGCATAAGGTTCTCTTTAACAAGCTGAAATGCTTGAATTTCTACGTCTCTTTTATTTATTGTTTTTGAGCTAAATTACAAGATCCCGATTGAAATAGATAATAATATCTATCTAAAGTTTGTGATTATAATTACCAAAATATGAAATAAAAACTTAGGGCATATGAGACAGGTATGGAAAAGATGTTTATGCTAGTCATACAGTAAAACAAAATTTATAAATATACAACCTGTAGGTTTTTTTTTTCTTTTCTCTCAGAGATGTCCTAAGGAGCAAATAAGATAATTATTGTGAAATTGTTCCACACATTATGAAGCAATAGATAGATACAAGGTATTATTTTTACTACATAGAACACTGTCCTTTTCTAGACATGATCATTCACTAATATCCCTATCTGCTATGAATCTGACATTATAAAATACAGTAGTGCTAAAAAGAAAAAATAATATGAACACATAATTTATTTTTAGAAAATTTATGTAGCTTCCTACAGTTATAAATGATAATGTTTATCTTCCTCTCTAGTAAACCTTTATGAATAGCTCAAATGACGCTCATTATTGGTAATCTTTACTCTTCCTTGAATTACATTAAGATATTACCAGGTGTCATCCTGCTTTAATTTAACCATTTGCCTGAGTTCTAAACATGGATTCAGCTTAGAATTATTGCTTTCTTCAGAAAGGTTTAGATGAAGTGGGCACAGTCAATGGGTGCATCATCCACAAAGCAGCATATCATGAAGAATGAACATTTTCAGGAAGAGAAAAAAAGAGACACATAAAAGAAGAAGCAGTGAAAATTTAAGAGACTAAATCACAGTAGGCTTTTTGAAACAGTGCTTCTGTGAGGGAAGAGGAAGTAGGGTGCTGAAGAAGAATGAGGTTGGGCCTGGCGGGTAACGACAATGCTGTATGACGTGCATATGATTTATGTGAGATCTGTGTAACATCATCGTCACCAAGCTGGACAGGTAGTTTGGCCCCAAAGGAAACTGATAAGAGATGAAGTTGCAGTAATTAATTATTCAAAGGCTTCAAAATATTGAACCTCATTAGAGTGAAACTACAAACATTATATTTTAGTTTAACTGAAAACACTGTGTGTTTACCTTGACCAGATCACTTGACATCTCCAAGTCTTGGCATTCTTAGCTATAAGGTGAAGATAATGATACTTGCATTCAGAATCCTTATGATATGCTCAAAAGCTTATCATAATTTAGCAGTTTTGATTTTACTTAAAGGAGCCATAGGAGAAAAAGGTGCATCACAGACTTCATTTTTATTAGTATCAGAAAGAAACAAAACTAGACTTAAAGAATGTAGGGCAAAAACTGGTTTCCACACAATATTGTACATTAACACACACACATGCATACACATATATAAATACATATATGCATGTGTAATCTTTTAAAAATAAGGTTTTCACACCTGTAATCCCAGCATTTTTGGAAGCCAAGGTGGGTAGATCGCTTGTGCCCAGGAGTTCAAGACCAACCTGGGCAACATAGTGAGACACCATCTCTACAATAAAACACACACACACACACTTAGCTTGACATGGTGGCACATGCCTGTAGTCTCAGCTATTTGAAAGCTAAGGTGAGAGGATCACCTGAGCCTGGGCTGGTGGAGGCTGCAGTGATCTGTGATTGCTCCACTGCACTACAGTCTGGATGACAGAGCAAGATCCTGTCTCAAAAAATAAATAAACGAAATAAATACAATGCAAATGTAAATGAAATGAAATAAAAAAGGGTTGATAAACAAAAGAATGAATAATTAGGAGAATAGAAATTTCTGCCAATAGGCAGATACATTGACCAAATGATCTTTCCTGAAATGGTGTGGCCCATAATTACATCAGTGTAGACATTTAATTTGATGTCCAATGAATATTAAATGTGGATTGGAATTCTCCCACACAAATTCAGTAGCACTCATCAGGGAAAACTCTTTAGTCTCATTCAAGCAGAAAAGAAAAAAAATGAGGTTGGATTTTATTGGCTAGAAATCTTGCTGTCAGTTAATGTTCGAAAGTATTTCAAGATATTACACCTCTGAACTCTGCTTTTAGCATAGTTTTTTGGACTGGAGGCAGAAAACAATATGAAACATGTTCTTTTACAAGAGAGCTTTTGTTTACCTTTAGCACTGGCAACATCAGGATGACACTGTTTCTCAGAAAAGAAAAATCCATCATGTATGCAAATGGCCCTGTAATGCTCTACATAGAGCACAGAAAATCATTTCTAAAATGTTATCAGCTGACAACCTGAAATACGTCATAAAAATCATTTTTTGTTTTTGGTAACAATACATTAAAATTTAGAATTATTACAAAAAATTAAATTAGCTAGATTAATAACATAAGCATTATTATATAGTGTTTAAAATTTAAATATTATGACCCAAAGGTGCTGAAAGATGTTTCACATACTTTAGGATGAAGTATTGGTGGCTTTGGAGGTAGCTGTTCTGCCAGCTCCTAATGTTAGATCAGTGCCGGACAGAACTTGACCTTGATTTATTAATTTTGGTTTAGGTAAACACGATTCATTTAACCTTAATTTTTAGTTACATGGCTTGTTACACTATGAACTCCTAAAGAGAAAAACTGTCTTTATTTATGTGGCATTGAGTCCCCGCTTTGAATTTAATGACTGTGTGGAGCAACCAACTTATAGAGAGCAATTGCCGTATGAATTTTGGATTAATAAATTAATCTTCCTAACACAGAAGTAAATTATTTGGCTGGATGTGGAGAGTAGACACATGCATATGGTGAGAAAAATAGAGAAGTGATCAAATTTGACACTAAAAGTTATATAGCACTCCTGGTTGCAAAAGACTATATATTATCTAATCATGATTAGTGAATGTTTTGAGTGTATGAAACTCTGAATTATACACTAGATTTTTTGCTTTGAGGTTTTATATAAACAAACATGAGCAAATAATAGTTTTAACTGAGGCATGTTCTCTTGTCAACTATCAATCAACCCTTAGTGTAAATATAGAATAGATCATGCATTTACTCATTTTCTCATTTGATAGTATTCTGACAGATGTGCAAGCTCTCTAGGGTTTAAGTGTTAGAAAAAGGCTTAGAGAAGTAATTGCTGATTCATCAACAAGCAGCATCCTTTAATGTTTCTCTTCACTGGGCTTCCCATCTTGAAAGATTATCCCACTAATCTGCATTTATTAACCAATAAGTCATTTATTTTCCTACCTCTTTTATTTATTTACTTTTTTTTCTGATACGGAGTCTGGCTCTTTCACCCAGGCTGGAGTGCAATGACATGATCTCCGCTCACTGCAACCTCTACCTCCCAGGTTCAAGTGATTTTCCTGCCTCAGTCTCCTGAGTAGCTGGGACTATAGGTATGCACCAGCATGCCCAGCTAATTATTTTGTATTTTTAGTAATGGTGGGGTTTCATTATGTTGGTCGGGCTAGTCTTGAAATCCTGACCTCAGGTGATCCACTCGCCTCAGCCTCCTAAAATGCTGGGATTACAGGTGTGAGTCATCGTGCCCAGCTCCTACTTATTTAAATATAAAACCCATGCATTTGCCTAGCTGAACTTGTGGCACTACCTAAATATAACTTTTGTTCTCACAGTAAGTGGAAATCATTTCTACTAACACAGCTTATATTCTTTAGCTTGTTTTTATTGCTAAATATGTTTTCTTCTACAGGCTTTTTTGAAGAGCAGACATCACTTGCATATCCCCAACTGCCCTCTCTCCTCCCACCCATTTACCAACAGCTACTGGATAAACTGAGAATGCGTGAACCTAGATTTAAAAACACAGGCTTGCAGTTTGTAGACAGAACATGGACTAATTTGGAAATATGAAGAATCCACAAAGAAATTTTAAAAGGGGTATTTTACCTTTGACACTTCCAAATCCTAAAATGTTATAGGTATAGCTATGAGACAATAGAATAAATGTACGACATATTTTCAAAAGATGATAGCCTATTTATTTGGTTATATTTTGAAAACCAATGCTATTATGTTTATCTACTACTATGTCATTTGTGGAGTTCCTCATAAGGTCATCATTTAAGTCATCTACAGTAAACAGGGAAATTAATACTTCTTTAGGTAGAAGAAAAGATTATAGTGCCTATGTTTAAATATTTGTAATGTAGATGTTAATATAAAACTAGGCAGTAATTGCATTCTGGAGCAGTAATTAAGAAATCATAATCAGGAATTCAATTGACAAATGGTTATCTGTGTTCCTTTTCATTTTTCATATTTAAATATCTATATTGAAAGTAGAATGCTACTTTTAGTTCTTTAAAGCGTATTTCAAATCTAAGTAAATACTATTTAAAATACAGTACTATACCTCAATATTATTGAAGTATAATGAAGATGTTATACTTCATTATACTTCAATAATATTATTAAATCAATAATATTAAATCAATAATATTATAATAACATATTATAGCCACGAGATTAAGGGGCCAATAACATGTTTTTAATGTGTCTTACTGTTTGTATTTATTCAATTCATGTCAAGTAAATAGTGGAATACATTTCATGGGATAAAGTGCTTAAGCTTATAAAGGAAACTTTCATCACAGCCCCACTATCTCCTTTTTCCAATATCCCTACAGTATAAGATCCAGTGGGATGGCTTTGTCCTCCAATGGGCTCATCTAACATTCTTCTACAGTACAAATTGAGCATGGCTTCAAGGAAGAAAAAAATGAATTTTCTCAGAAGAAATACAATACAGATGTTATTAATTATGGCTTTTCCTACATAGATTTAATCACGAGGAAATTTGTATGCAGTAATAAAATGGTAAAGATCAAAATTCCAGAATCCTGTAAATTATGATTCTTGATATTATAAATAACACAATGTAAGATCATCCTAACACTTTCAGTGTCCTTGAGCAAAACATGTAAATATTCTGTGCTTCTGTTTATTCATCTTAATATTGAGCAATTGGATGAACTGGCCTTTTAGTACCCTTCTAGATCTAACATTCTATGCTAGCCTGCCTTTTGTCATAATGCAAACAATTCTTTTATTCTCCCTTCTCTTTCTGTACTCAGGAGATAGAAGGCAGGACATTTTCTTTCTAAAGGATGTTTTGTTCCCTAAGTTAGATAAAGAGATAATTCATTATCATAGAGGAAGATAAACTCCATATTCCTGCTTAAAGTGAATCAGATAATACCACCATTTAAAAAAATGCAACAACGAAGTTCTGTTACTGTATTATCTTCCAGTTTGAATAAACACCAGTGTTTGCAATAATATAATTAGTCCCATGACTTGTGTCCAACAGTTATTTCTAAGTATCTTAAATTTACCATATCCAATGGCTAATAGGCAGTTACAGAACACCTTTGATGAATACAAAAACCAGTGCTCATTGATCCAGTGTCTCATAAGTCAAGGAGGCAAAAAGAAAGAAAACCAAGACTAAACCTTCTGCTTTGGGTCCTGACTCCAGCTATTAAGTGAAAGTTGTCTTTTCTTTCTTTTCATGGTTGACATACTGGATAAAAGAAGAAGAAAAAAATGCTCTCTGACAGCCCAGCCTCTCTCTGTGCTCACTTCAGCTATGTAAATACAGAGAAGCCTTGAAAGAGAGGTCAGAAACAAAGCCCAAATCCATCATTCTTTTGGCTCCTCAAGCAGATGCTTATAGCTCCCTGGCCGGAAGCAATTTCAGTTTTCTTTCTGAGGTTCCCACACCCCTAAGATTATGTGCATGTGACCCAAGCTCAGAAATGGCAGTAGAAGTGTCAGGGAAGAAATATTTCAAGAATGTTTTATAAAGATATTCCAAATATATTAAAATCATCTTTCTCATTGTGACTTGTAATTTTTGCCCACTTTCCCTCAAGCTGTAAAAGAAAATGTAAATGTGAAAGCACTCTTTTCACTCTGGCATGGCAAGGAACTAGCAGACAGTACAGAAGAGTAATGAACTAAGGACATGCTCCACGGCAACGGTATTAACTAGCAATTTGTCAGCACAGACATTTGATTTGCTTTTTGAGAACAAAGAAAAGTTATTAGAGGGTTTTAGATTTTGTCTCTTTTTATGATATAGGACCAAGTGATTTCATCAAAATGATAACTTCTGACCACATGGTAATAATGCAATGTTTTGAAGGGTAAATGTCTCTTAAAAACTTGATTTGATTTGAAAAAAATACACTATAAAACTAAAAAAATAAGTTGTGCTGCTGTGTTTTAATTAAGATATCACAAATACCTGTAAACCAGTGGTCAATGACCACCCTCTGTTTGATGAACGCCACAAAAACTGAAAAGAGGGGCATGCCAATGGGACATAAGAGTTTAGTGGACCTGAATGCCTTTCCAATTAAGTTAATATAATTATTTAACTTTCCTACTAAAACAATAATCAACACATTAGTGGATGTGAATATCATAAGAATTCTATAAATATATATAGTCCATGTAAGTCTTTAGCTGATTTTTAATTCACCTTTAAAAGTTCTGTTGACCTTTAAAACAGCTTAGTACTACCAATATATATATATATATATATATATATGAAGGATGAAATTGTAAAAGAGCTGATGCCAGCAATTGGGAAAAATTATTAGTAGAAATCAGAGAGAAAAAGAACCATCAATAGAAAGAGTTCAAATTAGGGATGGGCTTCATGTTGTCTAGAGCTTCAGAAAGAACTTCATAAAATAACAGGCTTAAAAATCACAGAATCAGCATCACCTATGGAAATCAAGTGTCCAGTTTAATTTCAGACTTGACCTTTTTATATTCATGTTAAGGAGCAGCTTGTTTTCTTAGCATATAGTGGAAAGCCTGAGGCTACTGGGCAAATTAGGGCCCAGAATTCCCTCTTGTCTCTGTTTGCAGCATTCCATGTCAATCTACATTACATTTTCTGTCATTTTCACTGCAATATAGAATCACAACTGCAGTCACTGAAGTGTCCAGTATTATTACACCAGTACACCAATCTAATACTTAATTGAAGTCCTCATAAATGTGCTAGTGCCAAACGCATGAGACAAATTATAAACACTATATTTAAATTGATTTTTTTATTTTAAAATTCATTTTCAACAGAATAATAAAACCATAAAATGTACAGAAGATATCACTCAGAACTTCATAGCCCTATGAATATTTTATCATGTTCCCTTTCAACAAATAATTTTTATTTTAGTGTCTGCATAGGTGATTGATATATATTTTTGTGGCTCTTCTTGCTTAGTATTCTCTGTATATGCCAAAGTCATCATAAACTTATTTCTAGGGGGGATCCCAAGAGGGACGAATAAGAAGCAGTTCTGGAAAGCAGCTTCCAGTGAGAGAGATGCAGAAGCCAAGTGGTCCCCACAATTCCAAACGAGGTACCAGTTTCATTTTGTGGGTCTGCTTGGAAAGTGGATATAAACCAAATAGTGCAAGTTGAGGCAAGGCAGAGCACTGCCCCACCCAGGAGGTTCATGCAATGCACCGGAGGACTGGGGGATCTCCCCCTCTGGGACTTTGGTTCGAATACAGTCCTCCACCCAAGCTCTCTACAACATGCAGAACAAGAGATCTTCGCTGGGCTGAAAAGCCTCAGTGAGCTGCCTGAACAGGGCAGAACAGCAACTTCTGCTGGTGCAGGGCTGTCAGCATAGATCTAGGTGGAAGCCCTGAATGACCAGAAAGGCACAAAGCCGGCTGGATGGAGCCACCTACCCCCTAGAAAGAAGGGTCACTGAAAACAGGGAAACAGCCTATACAGTAGAATGGGTCCCCCCTGCACAAAGCCCAGCAGGCTAAAAAACTCTCACTCCAGAGTTTTGCACACAGAAAATCAGTTAGAGCGTGACCAGGAGTGATCAAGCTTGGTGAGGGGAAGAGAAACTGCCATTGCAGAAACCGGCCTAATTTTCCTGAGTAAATAAAAGACACAGCGGTTCCACTGAATCAGTGGCAGCCCAGCAGCACCTCTGCAGGCAGAAAAAGGAAAGGACACCTCTCCAAGGAGCTACCTAACATCAAAACTATATAAATCCAAGGAGATGGGGAGAAACAGCGCAAGAAGAATGAAACCATCAAAAACCATAATGCCTCCCTCCCACCATGAGATCTCGACTCCTCATCAGCAAGGGAACAAAGCTGGACAGAGACCGAATTTGATGAACTGACAGATGCAGGCTTCAGAAGGTGGGTAATAACAAACTTCTCTAAGTTAAAGGAATGTGTTCTATCCCAATGCAAAGAAACTAAAAACCTTGAAAAAAGTTTAGAAGAAATGCTAACTAGAATAACCGGCTTAGTGAAGAAAATAAATGACTTGATGGAGCTGAAAAACACAGCACAAGAACTTCAAGATGCATATACAAGTTTCAATAGCCAAATAGATCAAGAAGGAAGGATATCAGAGATCGACTATCAACTCAACGAAATAAAATGAGAAGGCAAGAAAAGAGAACAAAGAGTGAAAAGAAATGAACAAAGCCTTCAAGGAATATGGGATTATGTGAAAAGACCTAATCTATGCTTGATTGGTGTACCGGAAGATGACAGGGAGAATGAATCCCAGCTGGAAAACACTCTTCAGGATATTATTCAGGAGAACTTTCCCAACCTAGCAAGGCAGGCCAACATTCAAATACAGGAAATACAGAGAACAGCACAATGATACTTCTCTAGAAGAGCAGCCCCAAGGCACATAATTGTCAGATTCACCAGGGTTGAAATGAAGGAAAAAATGCTAAGGGCAGCCAGAGAGAAAGGTGGGGTCACCCACAAAGGAAAGCACATAGGATTCACAACAGATCTCTCGGCAGAAACCCTGCAAGCCAGAAGAGAGTAGGGCCCAATATTCAACATCCTTAAATAAAAGAACTTTCAACCCAGAATTTCATATCCAGCAAAACTAAGCATCATAAGTGATGGAGAAATAAAAGCCTGTTTCAGCAGGTGAACAGTTTCAGCAGGAAGGATGGTTATAGAACAGGTGACTAAGGTGACCCAGGTCAGAGCAGGTGAAGAGGGGTGACTCAGGATGGAGCAGGTGACCAGGGGTGACTTAGGTCAGAGCAGGTCACCAGGGGAACAGATGTGAACTACTGATTAGAGCTGGCAGGAAAGTTGTTTACTGAAACTAGGGGCAAGGAGATGAAGAGAATGAGGAGGTTAAACTTTAAAGTGGAGAACAAAGAACACAGAAACTGAATATACTGGCATGCTGATTCTTTAAAGAGAAATTTGGAACTTACTGTATTCAACACAAGTGTCAAAATTCGTTTTGTGGCTTTAAATAATTTTATTTTCAAGAATGTTCATGTGATGATAAGAAAACTGTGTATTCTTCCATAGTTGGATAAAATGCTCTGTAAATGTCAGGCCTAATATTATCTAACATGTAGTTGATATTTCTTAGAGATTTCTGTCTGGATATCTGTTCATCAGTGAGAGTAGGGCTTTGAAGTGTCTAATTATCATATTGCAGTCCATCACTTCCTTTAGATTTGTTAATATTTGCTTTATATATTTGAGAACTCTGGAGTTGAGTGCAGAGATATTTATTATTGCTATATCCTCTTGCTGAATTGAGTCATTTATCATTATATAGTGACTTTGTGTATTTTTACAATCTTAGGTTTGTAGTCTATTTAACTGATATAAATATAGCTACTCCTGTTCTCTTCTGTCTTTAGGTTGCATTAAATAGATGTCTCCACCCCTTCACTTTCAGTCTATGTGTCTTTATAGGTGAGGCAGCATGTAGTTGGGTCTTGTTTCTTTATCCATTTAGCCATTCTCTGTGTTTTACTTGGAGAACTGAGTTCATTTACATTTGATATTATTATTGATAAGTACAGAATTACTATGGTCATTTGTTACTTGCTTTCTGGTTGTTTAGTAACTCCTCTTTCTTCATTTGTGCCTTTGTGATTAAATGGTTTTCTCTGGAAGTATGTTTTAATTCATTGCTTTTTTAAGTGTATTTATTATAAGTTCTTGTTTTATGGTT
This sequence comes from Cebus imitator, assembly GCF_001604975.1. Classification (NCBI taxonomy): domain Eukaryota; kingdom Metazoa; phylum Chordata; class Mammalia; order Primates; family Cebidae; genus Cebus; species Cebus imitator. The sequence continues at coordinate 2,143,266 of NW_016107613.1, read as the reverse complement.
ATCACAAGGCTTATAAAACTATGCTATAGATATAACAAATTTTTTAAAACTAGTGACAACTGTATTAGTCCTTTCTCATGCTGCTAATAAAGACATACCTAAGACTGGGTAATTTATAAAGAAAAAGAGGTTTAATGGACTCGGTTCCACATAGCTGGGGAGGCCTCACTATTATGGTGGAAGGCAAAGGAGGAGCAAAGCCATGTCTTAAATGGCAGCAGGCAAGAGAGCATGTACAGGTGAACTGTCCTTTATAAAAGGATATGAGACTTTATTCATGAGACTTATTCACTATCATGAGAACAGCATGGGGAAAACCTGCTACAGTGATTCAATTACCTCCCACTAGGTCCCTTCCATGACACATGGGGATTATGGGAGCTACAATTCAAGATGAGAATTTGGTGGGGACACAAAGCCTAACTCTATTATTCCACCCCTGGCCCCTCCTAAATCTTTCACCATCACAATTTGAAACACAATTATGTCCTTCTAACAGTCCCCCAAAGCCTTAACTCATTCCAACATTAATTCAAAAGTCCAAATCCAAAGTCTGATGTAACACAAGGCAAGTCCCTTCCACCTGTAAGCCTGTAAAATCAAAAGCCAAGTTAGTTACTTCCTAGATACAATTGGGGTACAAGCATTGGATAAATACACCCATTCCAAATGGGAAAAACTGGCAAAAACAAAGGGTCCACAGGCCCCATGCAAATCTGAAACCCAGCAGGGAAGTCCTTAAACCTTAAAGCTCCAAAATGATCTCCTTTGACTCCATGTTTCACATCCAGATCACGCTGATGCAGAAGTAGGCTCCCATGGTCTTGGGCAGCACTTCCCCTGTGGCTTTGCGGGGTACAGCCCCCTTCCTGGGTGTTTTCAACGGCTAACATTTATTGTCTGTGGCTCTTTCAGGTGCATAGTGCAAGCTGTCAGTGGATCTACCATTCTGGGGTCTGGAGGATGGTAGTCCTCTTCTCACAGCTCCACTAGGCAATGCCCTAGTGGGGACTCTGTGTGTGGGCTCCCACACCAGTTTCCTTCTGCACTGCCCTAGCAGAGGTTCTTCATGAGGGCTTTGCCATTGCAGCACCCCTCTGCATGGACATCCAGACATTTCCATACATCCTCTAAAATCAAAGTGGAGGTTCCCAAACCTCAATTTTTGACTTCGTGTACCCATAGACCCAATACAATGTGTAAAGCACCAACACTTGGGGCTTGCACCCTCTGAAGCAATGGCCTGAGCTATAGGTTGGCCTCTTTTAGCCACAGCTGAAGTGGCTGGGACACAGCTTATCAAGTCCCAAGGCTGCTCACAGCAGAGGGCCCTGAACTGAGCCCAGGATACCATTCGTCCCTTCTAGGCCTCTGGACCTGTAATGTGTGGGGTTGCCATGAAGGTATCTGACATGCCCTGGAGACATTTTCCCCATAGTCTTGATGATTAACATTTGGTTCCTCATTACTTATGCAAATTTCTGCAGCTGGCTTGAATTTTTCCCTAGAAGATGGAGTCTTCTTTTCTATTGCATCATCAGAATGCAACTTTTCCAAACTTTTATGCTCTACTTCCTCTTGAACACTTTGGCACTTAGAAATCTCTTTGCCAGATACACTAAATCACCTCTCTCAGGTTCAAAGTCCCACAGATCTCTAGGGAAGGTGCTAAATGCCACTAGTCTTCTTGCATAGCAAGAGTGACCTTTATTCCAGTTCCCAACAAGTTCCTCATGTGCATCTGAGATCACCTCAGCCTGGACTTTATTGTCTGTATCACTATCAGCATTTTGGTTGAAGCCATTCAAGAAGTCTCTAGGAAATTCTAAAGTTTCCCTCATCATCCTCTCTTCCAAGCTCTCTAAGTCTCTACTTCTGAGCCCTCCAAACTCTTATCCTCTGCCTGTTACCAAGTTCCAAATCTGCTTTCATATATTTGCATATCTTAACAGCAGCACTGCACTACCCAGTACCAATGTACTGTATTAGTATGTTCTCATGCTGCTAATAAAGACATACCCAAGACTGGGTAATTTATAAAGAAAAGGAGATTTAGTGGACTCATAGTTGCACATGGCTAGGGAAACCTCACAATTATGGTGGAAGGTAAAGGAGGAGCAAAGGCACATCTTACATGGAGATAGGTAAGAGAGTGTACAGGGGAAATGCCCTTTATGAAACCATGAGATCGCATGAGTCTTATTCTCTATCATGAGGAATAGCACAGGAAAAACCCACTCCCGTGAATCAATTACCTCCCGGTGTGTCCCTCCCGTGGCACATGGGGATTATGGGAGCTATAATTCAAGATGAGATTTGGGTGAGGACACAGTCAAATTATATCAAAAACTTATCTCTTATCACAGTAAAAATAGTAGAATGAAACAAAGAAAAGCTAAAAAAAAACCTTTATATTTTGATTTAATCTCACCTATATTTTGACATTTTGCTTTCTCATTTTTTATATTTTTAAATTTTCTATCTCTTAACAGGTTGATGTAGTCATTTTATAAAATCTACTTATCTTTTAGTCCTTATACTAATGAGTGGATTGCATATCATAATTACAGTTTCAGCCTATTTTGAATTTCTTTTCATACTTACTTTTACTAGTAGGTTTAATACCTCAAATCTTTTTGCAGATGAGTGTTTTTGTCTTTGGGACTGAAGAATTCCCTTTAGCATTTCTTGTAATATGAGTCTGGGGGTGATGAATTCTCTAAGCTTTTTTTTTTCTGAAAAAGACTTTATTTCTCTTCCATCTTTGAAGGGTAATTTTGTAGGGTCCAAAATTCTCAGTTGGCAGCAGCTCATTTTGCTTCCAACACTTTGAACACTTCATCCCACTCCCCTCTGGCCTTTATGGTTGTTGTTGAGAGGTCTGTTATCAGATTAATTGGATGTCCTTTATATGTTATTTACTTCTTTCCTCTTGCTGCTTTTAAGATTCTCTCTTTGTTCTTGATTTTTGAGAGTTTGGTTATTATATGCGTTAGATTAGTCTTATTTGGGTTTAATCTATTTGGTGATCTATGGCCTTCCTATAGGTTTATAACTTTCTTAAATTTCAAGAAGTTTTTTATTGTTGTTTCTTTAAACAGGATTTCTCCCCTTTTCTCTTGCTTCAATTCCACTTGAACAACAATAATTCTTAGATTTGCTCTTTTAAGGTAACTGTCTTTATCTTGTAGGCATTCCTCATTCCTTTTCATTTTTTCCTTCTCTGACTGTGTATTTTGCAATAGCTACTCATTGAGTTTACTGATTGTTTGCTTGATCTAGTCTGCTTTTGAGATCTTCTAAGAAAATTTTCAGTATAGTAAATATATTTCTTATTTCCAGGATTTTTTGAACATTTTATTTAAATTTCTTTGTTAAATTTTCCTGATAGATTTCTAAGTTGCTTTTCTGTGTTATTTTAGAGACCAGTGAGTTTTCTTTAAGTTTCTACTTTGTATTCTTTACTAGAGAGCTTGCCCTTCACCAATTCATTATAATCTCTCACTTGTTTCTTGCTTTTTCTGCTCTGAGATCACAGTTCTCTGTTTGCTATTGTTTATTGTGGACATATGTCTATGCCTTGACATGTAGGGATAAGTTATTTATTCTAGTGTTCTATATCTTGCTTTTACGTTTGCTTAGAGATTTCTTTGCAACGTACCACTGAAGCCTCACAATTATTTTTTGCTAAGTCACTGCCTCCTTTTCAGCACTAGATGGCACTTTAAGTTCAGGTTTGCCTCTACTCCAGCAAATTTCCAAAGTGCTATTCAACCTTAATTGGGGAGTCTCCCAAAGGAATATCCAAGCAATGTGAAATGGCTGATTAGGAGTTTGTGTTCAGCGGACTTGTGGAGCATAGTGGCTATAGTATAGTGCTACTGAACAACCACTCTGATTTGGTGGTTTCTTTGGCTGAGATATAGAGCAGGCTTTTCCAGTTTGGAGCTGGTAGTTTCACCTCCCCTTTGTGTCGGGTTGTCATCAGGAATTTTTATCCCTTTAGGCACTTGCAAGGCTTTCTGTCAGTTGAGGCAGGGACAGGCCTTTTTCCAGGGAAGTCAACATGATGGTTATGCTGGTTGTCCATCTCTATCTCAATTTTTTTTTTTTTATGGTAACTGTAAGTAGGGAAAAATTTTCTGCACTCTTGGGACCTAGCAGATTGGAAAAAGGCTGTTGTAGATCAAAAGGTTGATTCTCTTACAGTCTGCATGAATTTTTTTTTTTTTAACCTTTCTGTGGTTCCAAGAACTCATGCTCATATTTGAGTTCTGGAATATTGCTAGTGATAATCTCAGTACTATTTATTTGTTTTTGTTTTCTGTAGGTGGAGGAGTGAAGCCAACTCCCTTCTACTATGCCATTTTGTTCTCATTTCTTTAAATTTCAAAAATATTTTTAACATTTAGATGCTATATTTTATCTAGACGTAGATTACAGAACTGTGTTCAAACTAGGGCATTTATTTTACAATATGCTAATATATTCACTAGTTTGGGTTACATTTTTCAATCAATTTTCATGTTAAAAATAATGTTTAATATAAACAGGCAGAGCCCAGGAGTTGGTGGACACAATGCATATTAAAATATTTAGACTCTACCTTACATGCCCAAATATCTGATTTATAAATTTATGCAAAGCCTTTCTGATGTAGATTCAATGCAATTTTCATTTTAATGAAGAGAATGAGAATTCTTTTTTTGCTGTTTTGTTATATCACTACTTAATACAGGAGAAATAGACAGTTATATGTTGCTATAAAATGTTTTATCCAATTTGGTATTATAAGAATGAATGAGTCCTACACTAATAAAATTCTTCTTAAAATAGTGTTTACATTTTATGTATAAACATTCTTGCTCAAGTCTCCCACATTCAATGAAAGTTTCTTCTACTTCTAAATACTCTTGACCTACAGATGCCAGATAAGTTTTCTGTAATCAGATATTGGGGTTTTAATTCTTTTTTCTTCATTCCTTTCTCTTTTTTTTTTTCTTAGTTTTAAATAATCTGTGCTTTTACACTAAGAATCTAGAAGAACATATCTATATCTGAAAATCAACAATCCCAATATTTATTTTTAATAAAATTATTTACATATATTGTCTCAAATTCTCTTTTAAAAAAGTTAAATGAAACAAAAAGCAAGTTATAGCATGGTAAGTTACAATGTTAAGTAGTGTTTTCCAGTTTTTATTATGTTGTTGTGTCATGGAACTTGTTTCCTGCTGTAGACCATCAAAGAAAAATTTGGAGGACGGAGTTAAATAAAGACTTTATTCAAGACTATTCCAATAGGGGAGAATGTCAGGAAGGAAGTTTATCTCATGTGATTAGGCCATCTGCATTTGCTAATTGGTGCTTATGGAATTTAGGTTCTTACCCTCTTATAGTGACTGGAAGATAGGAGTCCTTATTTCCCTTAGTGATTACATTTTAAGAGGCTGCTTTTCAGGTCCTTGAGATAAGTGTTTCTGTTTGGTAATATTGGCAAGAAGCTGTGAGAAAACTTATATCTCAAAGGGGCAAGTAAAGTATTTGTAATATTTTCTATATAAAATTCTCTAAGAAAAAGGAGGTTGGGGCGCCATAGTCAGGGAAACCTGACTCAAGTTCTGCCAAGCTGGAGTGGGAAGTTAAGATCGTGTTGGTTAAAACTTAGTAGGAAAAAAAAACTTAACTGTCCACCCCACTCTTCCTACCTTTCAAATTGATTAGAGGGCTTAGAGTCAAATCCTATTCGATTTAGAGAAAAAGAACATTTGATATTCATGGAGCAATTTATAATAGTAGATATAAAACAGTGGGAAAAATAGGTGAAAAAACTCAGCATTTTTCAGGGTTTAAAAAAGAATATTCCTTAAGAATGCTGTATATTCAATGATGCTTATTGACAAATATTTTTATATTTCCTATCTCAAAGTTGTATATAATATTGTAAAATTTCATTTGTATTATATACAACATAATGTTTATAATATTGTGAAACATTTTGTGAAATGTTCAACATTTTTCGTCCACATTGATATATATTCTCAGGTTTAATTCATGAGGAAATATGTAATATAACTTTCTCTATTTTTTTTAATTATTCTAATTGCTTTGCCAAAGATTTATCTTATGGGCCTTTTCAGAGAAATGGCTAGGATCTGTTCATTAATTCTACAAATAGTCTGTTATTATTAATTTAGTTTGTAATTTTATTATTTATTCTGTTTTGTTAAGAGTTACATACACATTTTATAATTTTAAGATAAATATGTAGTTACCATAATTTTATTATTTCTTTGTTTAATTCAAAGGCATTTAGAACTCTAAAATTTTCTTTTTGGCTGCATCCCACAGATTTTTTTTCCCATTGCCTTCATTTTCTGACTACTTTTTAAAAATTCTTTAATTTCTTATTTAAGAGTTAAGAACTTTTTCTGTTTTCCTTTTGCCATTTCTCTCTCTTTTTTTTTTTTTTTTTTTTTTTTTTTTCTTTTTGTGGAGAATGGAGTCTTGCTATATTGCCATGGCAGGTCTCGAACTCCTGGGCTCAAGCTATCCTTCAATCTCTGCGTCCCTAAGACCTAGAATTACAGGTATGAGCCACCTTGCCCAGCATCCTTTTTACATTTCTAAATAATTTTTTATTTTGGTAAAATATGTATAGCATAAAGTTTACCTTTTAAACCATTTTAAGGGTACAGTTTTGTGGTATTAAGTACATTCACATTATTGTGCAACCATGATTATCATCCATCTCCAGAATACTTTTATTTTTCTCATCTGAAACTCTGTACCTATTAAACATTAACTCCCCATTATCTCCACTCCAAAATCCCTGGCCACCACATCACTCTACTTTCTGATTCTATAAATTTAAATATTCTTGGTACCTCATAAAAATGAAATCATATATTTGTCTTTACATGATTGATTTATTTCATTTAGCATAATACCTTCAAAGCTCATGCACATGGTAGCATGCGTCAGAATCTTTCTCTTCTTAAAGGTTGAATAATATTCCATTTTGTGTTTATACTCCTTTTTTTTAATCCATTTATCTGTTGATGGACACTTGGATTGCTTGTTTCTTTTGGCTATTGTGAGTAATGTTGCCATTATCAGAGATATATAATAATCTATTCAAGACCCTTCTTTCAATTATTTCAAATATATAACCAGAAATGGTTTACTGGATCATATGATAATTCTATGTTTAACTTTTTTGAAGAATTTCCATAACATCCTCTATGGTGGCTGTAATATTTTATATTCTTACCATAAATCTATAAAGATTCTGATTTCTTTATACCCTCATCAACAATTGTTATCTTCTGTGTGTGTTTTTTGTTTTGTTTTGTTTTTTGTAATAAACATCCTAATGGATGTAAAGTGGTATTTCGTTGTGGTTTTTATTTAAATTTCCCTAAACTTAGTAGTGCTAAACATTGTTTTTTGTGCTTTTTGGCCATTTGCATATATTGTCTGAAGATAAAAATTTGGATATCTTCTTTGGAAAAATGGCTAACCTGTTTTTAATCAAGTGTTTGTTTTTTGTTGCTGTCTAGTTGTAGAAGTTCTTTATATATTCTAGACATAAATTTCTTATTGGTATATGATTTGCCAATATTTTCTCTTATTCTGTGGGTTGCCTCTTTATTCTGTCAATAATGTTTTTGATACACAAAGTTTTACATTTGTTGAAGTCCAACTTACCTATTTTTCTTTTGTTGCCTGTACTTTTGGTTTCAGATCCAAGAAATCATTGCTAAATCCACTGAGTTGTTTCTCTCTTTTGTGTTCTTCTAAGAGTTTTATAGTTTTAGTTATTGGTGTTTAGACCTTTGATTCATTTTGAGTTAATTTGATCCATTTTGAGTTTTTTTTTTAATAGTATAAGGGTTCAACAGTATGTTTGCATGCAGATACCCAGTTTCCCCAATAGCATTTGTTGAAAAGACTCTGTTTTCCCCACTGAATGGTCTTAGAATCCTTGTTGGCCAGGCCTGGTGGCTCACACCTGTAATCCAAGCACTTTGGAGGCCACGGTGGGCAGATCACCTGAGGTTGGGAGTTCAAGACCAGCCTGACCAATATGGGGAAACCCCATCTTTACTTTAAAAAAAAAAAAAAAAAAAAAAAAAACAGAATCCTTGGCAAACATCATTTTGCAATATATGCAAGTGTTTCTTTCTGAGCTCCACTTTATTCTGTTGGTTCTTTTTTCTGTCTTCATGTCAGTACCATACTGTTTTTATGTTTTCCTGAAAGAACCATAACCTGGAGCTTCCTAATTTGCATTGTGCTGACAGCAGTTCTCTCAATTTAGTTTGTAAATTGTGTTATTTACCTTTATTTATAGCACTGAAGTTATAGAATGAAGTGTCTGCTTTTTCTGGTGTTTGAAATGTGTTGAAGTTATGTTGTGGAAGCTTGAAGATATCATTTCTGCTTCTTGTAAATATAATAAAGACAGATGTATAACAAACTCATGGAAAAATATAATAATTTTTTAAACTTTAGCAATTATAAGGGGCTTCTAAGCCAAATGGTGCTATTTAGTTAAAAATAAGAGATGTTTCAAAATAATGTTATTTCTTGTCTTGATCATACAGAAGATATCATTTATTTAGCTTCTCTTATTTCAAGACAATATTATTCTAATCTATTATTTAAATAGTATTGTCTGCATTGAAAAATCTTTGCTTTTCCTTTTTCAGATGCTTTAAAATGTTCAGACAACTAAATGAATTATTAAACAATGTGAATATCCATATAGTTTTAAAAATTATATCAGTTGTTAAAAGATTCAATAATATAAACTAAATTTTTCTTAAAGATACCTGTTATTTAAAGTATATGGAGTCTTAATTAAACTTAGAAAATTAAGTTCAAAAATTCCGTCAAGCATTTTTATTGCAATTTATTTCTTAATAATGTGATTTCTAAAGTTTATTTTCTAAAACTCAAAACAAAACAAAGTTTTTGATAACATATATTTTCACATTTATAAATTATGTTATTATAGTACTTTAGATACCTGTTCAGGTATGCAGTTACATCTGTGTTTCTGTCATTATTTATTTGTATATTTAACAGATTTTTCTTCACCAGATAAAAAGTCACAATTACCTAGTTAACTGATACTAGGAAAAGACTACTAAAACTGCAACCACTTGAAATCAGAATAAAAATTTCATAGGGTATTGAGAACCAATATTTTGATTAACACCTATATAGAAAAACAAAAAGTTGCAGATTATAAAGCAATTTGATTTTTTAAAAAATGAAATCTGTTCATCATAGGCTGTCTTACAAAAGGCCATAGACTCTTTGCACATGAGGGAACTGTATTACAAAAAGTGAAAAAAGAAAGGATAAAAGCATATTGATTTTGAGATAGACTTAATTTTTTGGCAATAGCACAATGTAACAGCCTTCCCTGGGCATTGACATTGGCAGTAATATCAGAAAAAGAGATAATATTTAAGGGCTTTGCCAATTTTCCCAAGGGCCTCCTTTAGTCCTTCAATTTTCAAATCATCCTCTTTTGTAGCATCTGTCATATTATATGACTGTTGGAATTGGTCTCTTTCTAGCAGAATCTCTTAAGACGTTGTCTTTGGTTAGATTTTAACAGAATTTTCAATAGTACTTTCATCCATTTCATGGAAGTGACACTTTATATCATGTTAGAATAACTGATTTAACAAAGTTGAATCAATGACTAGGGACATGTATTAAGCAGGAAAGGAGATTAGGGAAGAAACAAACTCTTCATTTTGAAACTTTGTTTCTTGATGTCTGACTTCAGCATGGTATTGAGTTGTTGCTGAGTTTTAAAGATTTGAATTTTCATAAAACATGATTTTAAAATCAATGTTATTTGGGACACAAATGTTTATGACTCATTTTCATTGAGGATATAATTTTTTCTAGTTAATATTTTTAAAGTTGAATTTTATTTTCTGTGATATAAACAATGAAGCACTGCAAGAAAGAAAGTAATCTTTATCTTTTTAATCAATCAAATATATTTTTCTAATTATTTTACGTTTACCATTTTTGTTTCACAGCTATAGATTAGTTTCTTTTAATCATCAACATTTACACATTAACTGTACACATTGTAGTAATGTATTTCATTTAAAAATGAGGAAATAACTTAGATGTTTTATTTATTACCAGAACTCTTATGTTTGATCTTATTTGTATTATTTAATGTTTTCTAATTTTATACATGCTTTTTTTTTCTGCTTTCCATAATTTTCTGCTCTAAATTTCTTGTTTTGATAGGCATATCCCATCAGCATCTATGTAGTAAATAGAAAGCAGGAAGATATTTCATACAAAATTGTTAGGATATCTAAATATACAAATTCTCCTGGGCCTCCAGGAATTAGTTCTTGAACATGGAATAATTGACCCATCAAAGGCACTATTATCTCTTAAGTCACTTTGGAAATATTGAACTTAAGAATGTAGTATTTGAGCTGATATACAAGTTATAGGAGTGGAAATCAGGAATTATCACTGAACCTACAGCTGCTGCTGCTGCTATCACCATCACAATTCTCTGAGAAACTGAGGAATGAACACTGGACTGCTGATGCAGGAAACCCGTGTCTTCACAACTTTGATTGCCAACAGCTGAAACTGAAAAATGGGCCAGATATAATCTTTAATTCACTTCTGCTTTCTAAAGTTTCTGTGCTTTTATTTGGTTGGTGAGAATTTTTACCCAAAACTCCAGTTGTGAAGGAATCTGGAAAATGCATTGTTTTCCTCTCTGGAATATAGAAAATTACCATGGAAGAAAGTTGGAATAGAAATCGAGTGGCCAGTCCACGGCATCTATCCCAAAAGGGTCATATTTTATTATAATTCTACTTGAGGTTGTCTTTAAGTTTTTCTCCTTCAAAAAATCAGTTTAAGAGTGATTTTATGAAGTTTTAAACTCTAATTCTATAATTGTGAGAAGTAGGAGATAATTCTCAGTCTTTGTTTATACATAACTTAGTATTTTCTAACTATTTTGCTTTACTAAAATACTGTACGCTAATATATACATATATGTATATATAAAATAATTATAATTATAAATGTATCTGTTTTTCAAAATAATTTCTTCAACTTCTGCTCATAAGTTGATAAGCAGATTCTTAGAGCCATCTTCTATGTCTCACTGACATTTTGAGAGGTGTTTTAATAAAAAGTTTTAAAAATGCATCTGAGACATTATGTGAGAATCTAAAATCATAGTTTATTAGCTCAGGATGTATAATGGCTATAGCAACATATTCCTGTCACAGCATTTTATTCTTGTAATTTAAAGCTATTCCTCAATTTATGATTTTTTGGTAGGCTTTTATTATAAATTGTTAAAATCTAGAGAGTAAATTTTTCCAAAGTAGTTTAAGGCAGAGCAGTATAGCACTTGTGGAGTTTTCTTCAAAATCATCATGATCTGGAATTATCCTTTGCAATATATTTTATTTCAGTGAATGTGCTCCATAAGCATTCCAACTGCCTGACATTTAAATCAATTTGGTAAATGTCACTTGTGTACCTAATGTATTTCAGGCATTATAATAGGTATAGGGGCTTCAACAATGAGTGCCCTATTCAACAATGAGTGTCTCATTCCAATAATGAGTGCCCCATTCTCTGGTTAAAACCAGGGAATCTAAAATATTAAAACAAGATAATGATGCTTTTGAAGAAAACTCCACAAGTGCTATATTGCTCTGCCTTTAAGGCACCGTGGTCTGTTATACTCTAATATAAATCAATAAGCACTATGCCAAAAACATGAAGTATTCTAGAAGAATCATTAATTTTGCCTGTAGGCTAAGAATCAGAGCATATTTCACAGAGGAGAAAATGGTTTACTATATCTCCTAATTTCTTAGTTAAAAAATAAACCCAGAATATAACTGTCATTTTATTTTAAAAAAATTAAATGTGAAGCATTTTACAACTGTGATTTTTGTTTGTGTTAAGACCTGTAGAAAATGAAGGTAAAGATGATAGTGGTGATGATGATGATGAATGATGAATGATGATGATGATGATGATGATGATGATGGATATTACTGGTTGCATAACCAGCAGCTGTTTTACCATTTTCTTTTCCCTGCTAACATCCTAATTTTCCTTCTGGTATCTACCCTCCTGATTTGTAGCAATCATATGATTTGGGATGTTGGTCCTAGATCTAATTAGTTTAAGTCAAGTAGGAAATTCACATCTCCCAGTCAGTGATTGGTTTAGGAATCCTAGTGTATGTTAAGCAGAATTGGAAACTGTTTGTCAACAGCGATTGGTTCTGGAAAGGACACAAAACCAGATTTGGATCATTGAAATGTAGGGGGAATTTTTAAAAAAAGGATTGTGAGAAACTTATTCTTAAGGGAAAATCTTTGGAGAGCTGTCTCCTGCTGGCCATTGGTTAACATACTATGACAACCATAGCCTTCTGATTACAAGCTTGTAGATGAAGCTAGTACCTAGAGATGTCATCTGCTCTCTCTCCTCCCCAAGAATCATAGGGAAAATAAAGACAGAGTCATTGGATTAAGTAAACCCTAAAGCTCATCTGACCTATGGACTTGCGTATGCAAGAGTTCCTAATGTTCTTATTGGTTAAGCCAGTTTTATTTGACTTTGCCGTTGCCTTTCATGAAATACATCCTAAGAATTTAATAATTAACTCCTGAAAATAAAAACATCTAACCTAAGAATTAAGATAAATAAAATGCAATAATATTTTAAACGAATGTGAACAAAAATAATAATAGTAGACAAGGTTAAAACCAGGGACTCTAAAATATTAGAAAGCTAAAATATATAAAATTTGAAAGTATAAGTAGAAAATAATTAAATCTTACAAATTAATTTGGCAAAAAAGTCCTAAAAAATTGGCAAAAGTAACAAATGTAATTGTTGAAAAAGCATAATGTTCCAGTGTAACATTTCAGATGTAAGGGAAAAGTTGGCATGCACACTGCTTTAGGAGTGTTGAAGGCTTAATATATGCCAGATTCTAACAGGTCTGAGGGGAGTTGCTGGGTAAGTGGTGGGTAGCTGGAAAAACTGTTGAGTAGTAGTAGACAGTTTCAACATGGCTTTATTCTCTGGGTGCGAACGAGCCTGGGCATAAGCTGTGTGCCTAAACCATATGTACAGTGTTAGCAGGGTAATTGTTCTTTTACAGACAATCGTGGCTCTGAGCTAAGCAGGAGCTCACATGAGTGAATACCTAAAGTGCTTCACATGGCGTAGTTACATAATGAGTGAAGTTGTGTGCCTGTGCTCCAAACACCCAAGCTTGCAAACTCGCTGAGTCATGTAGGACTGGGTGTCTGCCTTGGCCTATTCTTGACTGCAGCACATCCATTTTCCTTGCAACATAAGAGATATTTCCAGCTAAGGGTACATAACAGAAATGTCTATGCAGCTTTTAAAAACAACACTTTTTTAGTTTCAGCCCTGATGATTCTGATAAGGCAGGCATGAGTGAAGTCTTAAAATGCACAGTGTTATGGACTGTTCATAACAATGCCAATTCAGATATCAGTGCCTGTGATAAAGACAATTCCTACAAATGTAGGTGATTCTGTTTTTGTGTCTCTTGCTGAAGTATCTCTTATGCGTGATTCAATATTTGTGTGTTTTTCTGCCCTTTGTGTGTTTTTCTGTGCATATCTCCATCTCTTAATGAGCCTTTCTGTGGGCCTATGTGTATGTCTCCATGTGGATGTGCCTCTGTGAGTCTCCTTTGGTCTTTTTTTATGTCTTTGTCTTTCATTTCCCTCTGCATATCTTTGTATCTCTGTGTGACACTTTGTTGTCTCTGTGTCTCTATCTGGACGTGCAGTATTATATCCGTGTATTTCTCACTATGGTTGTGTGTTTACCTGTCTTTATGTGTTTGTGTTTGTGAGTCTGTATCTCTTTGTATCTCAGTATGTGTTTACTCTTTGGCCCTCTGTATCTCTACAGGAAGTTTTTTCTCTGTGTTCATTTGTCTGTTTCTGTCTATGTGAGCCACTCTTTGTGTGTCTCACCTTTGTATTTTATTTGCCTGACACGGTTAATTGAGAGAAGAAATAAACTCAGTCAAAGAAACCTTATGTTCTTCCCTACTCTGTACCTAAAACACAAAAGAAAAAATAAAAGGCACAACCAAATTCTAGGAATTTAAGTGACTGATGTTCCTTAAAGATGGTCAATCAACCACTGAAAATTGTTTGTCCTCCAACCCTCATGTTATCTTCAGAGCAATAAAACCACTATACAACAATTAAGTCCTTCATCTGATGAGGCAAACATGTGTCTTTGACTGCCTTGCAGTTCTCTCACAGCATAAGACACACCTGATCAGATCTTGTCCCAAACTCACATAATACAAGACAAAAAACTACCAACACTGAAGGAAAATTTGTTATTCATTTCAATTATCCTAATCATAAATAATCCTACATACATGCAAATACCAGTACATAGTCATGTCACTTCTAACTCCTTATTAGTTCTTGTAATAACAACTTTTCCTAGGGCATGCTCATCAAGCATAGAGCCTAGGCACACCACACATTCATCAGAGGACACCTGCAGCTTTCTTCATCACAGAGCATTTTTGTGTGTTACAGGCATACCTTGAAGATACTGCACGTTTGGTTCCAGACCATCACAAAAAACACATGTTGCAATAAAGTGAGTCAGATGCATGTTTTTTTTGTTTGTTTCCAATGTATATAAAAGTTATATTTAGAAGAGAGTATATAGTCTATTCAATATGAAATAGCATATGTCTAAAAAACAATGTATACACCTTGGTTAAAAATACTTTATTGATAAAAAATGAGTATCTGAGCCTTCAGCCAATCATGATTTTAGCTGGTAGAATGTCTTTCCTCAACCTTGATGGCTGCAGATTGATCAGGGTGGCAGTTGTTGAAAGTTGGGGTGGCTGTGGCAATTTCTTAAAATAAGACAATAATGATGTTTGCCACAACAATTGACTTTTATTTTTTTTTTTGGTTTTCATGTGTGTGTGTGTGTGTGTGTGTGTGTGTGTGTGTGTGTGTGTGCGCGCGTGTGTGTGTGTGCGCGTGTGTGTGTGGTTTTTGCTTGTTTGTTTGCCATAAAAAACAAATAGCGAATTTAGTGGCTTAAAACAACATAAATGTATTTTCTTAGCATTCTGTGGACCAGAAGTCCAGTATGGGTCTTATTGAACTGAAATCATGGTATCAGCAGACTGTGTGCCTTTCTGGAGGTTCTACAGGAAAACCCAGTTCCTTTTTTTAAAAAAATTTTTTTCCATTTATTTATTTTATTGCATTTTAGGTTTTGGGGTACATGTGAAGAACATGCAAGATTGTTGCATAGGTACACACGTGGCAGTGTGATTTGCTGCCTTCCTCCCCATCACCTACATCTGGCATCTCTCCCCTTGCTATCTTTTCTTTTTATGAGAGATTGCTCTGTAGCATGACATGCTATTTGACAGTGTTTTACCCACATAACTCTTTGAATATTGGAGTATATCCTCTCAAATCCTGCTGCTGCTTTGTCAACAAAGTTTATGTAATATTCTAAATTTTTATTGTCATTTCAAAAATGTTCACAATATATTTACAAGGAGAAGAGTTAATGTCAATAAACCACTTATTTTACTTATTGATGGGAAGCAACTCTTCATCCATCAAAGTTTGATCATGAGATTGCAGCAATTCAGTCATATAATTCAGGCTCCACTTTTAATTCTAGTTCTCTTGCTATCCACTATACCTGTATTTACATTCTCCACTGAAGTCTTGAACTCCTGAAAGTCATCCAGGAGGGTTTAATTCAACTTATTTCAAATTCCTGTTAAGGTTGATATTTTTACCTCCTCCTATATATCATGAACGTTCTTAAGGACATCTGTAATGGTGAATCCTTTCAGTAGTTTTCAGTTTGCTTTTCCCATAGAATCATCAGTGGAATCACTATCTATGGTATCTATAACCTAAAAAATGCATTTCTTAAGTAGTAAGACTTAAAAGTTGACATGACTCCTGAATCATGGGCTACAAAATAGATACTGTGTTATCAGGCATTAAAACGACATTTATCTCCTTGGACATCTCTATTAGAGCTCTTTGGTGACCAGGTGCATTGTCAATGGTCAGTGATATTTTGACCAGTGATATTTTGAAAGGACTTTCTTTTTCCTGAGCACTAGGTTTCAACAGCAAGCTTAAAATATTCAGTAAATCATGCCGTAGTACATGTGCTGTCATTCAGGCTTTGTTTCATTTATAGAGCAAAGAATGAATATATTTAGCATAATTATTACGGGGTTTAGGATTTTTAAAATGGAAAATGAGCATCAGCTTTATCTTAAAGTCACCAGTTGCATTAGCCCCTAACATGAGAGTCAGATTGTCCTTTAAAGCTTTGAAGCTAGGCATTGACTTCTCCTCTCCAGCTATGAAACTCCTAGATGGCATATTCTTTCAATCTAAGGCTGTGTCATTTCCATTAACAATCTGACATTGAACATACACACCTTCATCAATGATCTTAACTAGATCTTTTGGATAACTTGCTGCAGCCTGTATATCAGCACTTGCTGCTTAACCATGTACTCTTACATTGTGGAGATTGCTTTTTTCCTTAAACCTCATGAATCCGCATCTGCTAGCTTCAAATTTTTCTGCTGCAGTTTCCTCACTTCTGTCAGCCTTCACAAAATTGAAGGGAGCTAGGGCTTTCTTGTAGATTAGGTTTTGGTCTGAGGCAACGTGTCTGCTTTGATCTCCCCAGACCACTGACACTTTCTCCAAACCAGCATTAAGGCTGCTTTGCTTTCTTACCATTTAGTGTTTCTGATAAAATAGAGTTTCAGTATCACCAAAGGTAGTTTTAAAATATGTTAGTCAAAAATATTATTAACGAGTCAGATAAAAAGAGATGGAATGATCTGTAGATCTTTGGAAAAAATAGTTTGCATACCAAAACCAAGGGTTTCCATCTTCGTGACGACTCTGAGGTAACTTCTCCAGGCCTCCGTTGTCATGGAAAAAATGAGGAATTAGAGTTTACAGTTATTAAAATATAGCTGGACTCTACAGATTTCTATTCATCATAGATTTTCACTGAAATGAAAACATATTACCATTTAACTCATAACATTTAAAGAATTAAAAATCATAATCCTCTATACTCAAGTTTTCAATCAATCAAACAGTAGTTTACTTTCCAAAAATAAGTTTGCATTTTCATTTTGCACAAGATTTCTAATCTGGTTTAGCTTGTTTTCTAATTTAGACTTTTGTAAAACTTTTACTGAAAAATTATTCAATTGACTAGAACTCATTTCACTGCTAAGAGGCTGAATAAGTCCTTAATTTCATCTCTCATTATGAATCCCAACAACTTAGTTTATATTCATTTATTTACAGTACATTAATTGTCTTTTTTTCACATATGAGGAGTTTGAACCTTACATACGTAAACTACAGCAAATTTACTAAGATTAAATTCACTATCACAAAGCAATAATGCTATTTAAAAAAATGGGACATCAAGTACACTGATGCCTCTTGGCTCTCTAACTAACTACTTATCCTGAAAATGTAATCTTCTTGGAACTATAAAATACTATATCTTCAGGCTTTTAGAAGATCTCTCATAAGAAATAAATTCAATCCAAGATCACAACCAAATAATGTAGTAAACAGATTGTGAAAATCAGAAAGAATAATTACATAAGACTTGGTTTTAATGCTTGAATAGGAAGAGGAGTAGAAGGTTGATTAAACAATATTTTAACTGTTTAAATGGGCATATGCTGGAACATACACTTTGGGCTTTGAAATAATATTTGAAAGACTTCTGGCTTTGGAAATTTTTGTTATACAGGAAAGGTCACTGATCTTATTACCAGCTAAATCATTGGGTTTGAGAAAGCTCTGCTATGCACAAAGCACTTAAATGACTTATACTCTTTAGCTAAAATAAAGTAATACAAGAGAAAACATATATATATATGTATATAATCAAATCCTATAATTTATTTATTTCTGACTTTTTATTGCTACTTTTTTTCTATTTTAACTGCCATATAATGGTAACTCTAAATAAAAATATCATTATAATTGTGTTTTTTTCATTATTTTTAGGATTTGTAATGAAAATTTGCTTTGAATATTGAAATGCCTGGCTATTTATTGATGATTATAGACAGATTCAGCTTTTTCATGTTGTCTGCACCTTTCATTATTATCTATCTCCTTTCTTCTTTCACTTGATATTTCCCTTAAATTTTACTGATTTAAACATGGAAGTGGGAGAACAATGGTGGCTATATAAGTATTAGGCAGATAAGTTTGGTGTTTTGTTCTTAACTTTGACTAGTTATTATTCAGTATCCTTGTGTCCTTGGGGGTTTGGTTCTAGGAGCCCAACAAATACTAAAATCTGCAGATGCTCAAGTCTCTTACATAAAATAGTGTGTAGTATTTGCATATAACTTGTGAGCATCTTTCTATATACTTTAATCATCTCTGGATTACTTATAATACCTAATACAATGCCTAAAAATTGCTTATTTGCTTGGATTTAACATAGTTCTTGGTGTCTGAAAATGCAAATTTTGCTTTTTGGAACTTTGTGAAATTGTTTCCTAATTTTCTTTTAAAACTTTGGATGATTGGATTCAAGAATGTAGAACCTACAGTACAGAGGATCAACTGTGTTTTGCTTTAAACATCTTTTATGTATAAAAAATTTAGATATATTACTTTATTTTGGTCTGGTTTCTGGCTTTCTACATTTTATAACTTGCTTTTTATCTATCTCAACAAATAAGAAGTATGTATCTACCTAAATGCCCCTTTTGTGACCAATAATTTTGCTAAGCATTAGGGATTAGGGATACTATATAATAGGTACTGATTATAGGTTTTATTTAGCAGTTTAATCTTTTACTGAATTAAGCTTAATTTTTTAAATTTATAAATTAAATCAGTTTGTAGAATTAATGTTATACACACACATATATGTATATATAAATATATATGTCATGTTGCTCATCTTAAAATTTCTCTAGATATTATTAATCCTTTATATAACTCTAATAGCCTACACAATAATTTTGGATTTAATAAATGGGAAAGAGAAGAGTATATTTTATATCTTTATCTTTTCAGTCCTCTACCCTCCTAGTAATCTAATCAGAACTGTGAAAACTTTGCTGTGTGTTTTTGTATTGTATAGTTTTTCTAATGTGTTTGTTTCAACTCTTGGATAATTCTAATTAGCTGCAGATATTACTTGCAGTGTTCTTATTTACTGACCTCTTCAATAAATTTATCTGTCAGTAACCATTTTTATCAACAATATCTCTGTTCCAAAATTTGTTTTGAAACTCAGCCTTCAGTGTCTGGAAATATTTCCTTGAGAAGATTTTAGTCAAAGGACATATTTTATAGCTGTCTAAGGACATACATCATAGTTCTTTTTTTTCCCTGTATATCTGAAAGGCAATATGACATTGACAATTCTTAAAATATACATTCTTTTTCTAGGAAATTTTTGCTTATTTTCCAAGTAGCATTTTTTTTTTCTCCTTAGTAGCCTAGACATTTATTTATCTTACATTATATTTATAATTATATACAATGTATGGCAATGAGGAGGGCTCTAACAAATACCCTCTTTCACCACTGTTTCTGGCATGTGATATGAATACACTTCTTTCCTCCTTTGTAAGTTACACATGGTCATGTAACTTGCTTTGGTCAACAAAGATTGAGTAGAAGTGACGTAAATTATTTCAGTCAGAAAGCTATAAAGGAATGTGCAAATTACCCAGTTGTTGATGAAACCTTTGTATTTTGGGGTTCCTGAGAGACATAGTTTGACTGTGCCCCCACCAAAATCTTATCTTGAATTGTAGTTTTCATAATCCCCAGATGTTTTGGAAGGGACCCAGTGGGAGGTAATTGAATCATGAAGCTAGTTACTCCCATGCTGATCTCAAGACAGTTAATGAGTTCTCATGAGATCTGATGGTTTTATAAGCGGCTTTTCCTCCTTTGCTCAGCACTTCTTTCTCCTGCCATCATGTGAAGAAGGATGTGTTTGCTTTCCCTTCCACGATAATTGTAAATTTCCTTAGGCTTCCCCAGCCATGTGGAACTGTGAGTCAATTAAAAGTCTTTTCTCTATAAATTACTCAGTCTTGGGTTATTCTTCATAACAGTGTGAAAATGGATGAATATGCTTAGGAACTAAAAAGGCAGAATCTTCCCCTCTAAATAGTCTTCACTGGGCTTGTAGTATAAAAAACAACTTAAGTTTTTCTAGATTCATGTTTTGGGTTTATTTGTTACATCAGCATAACTGGTCTATCTTGACTGACAAGGATTGTAACTATATGGCCTTTGGTCTTAATTGTAGATACAACCTAGTAAATCTTATCTATTTTGGGGTATTCTTTCTTATGCAATCAAGAGGAAATACTCTTGACCACATGTGTGCTTATCGGTCATGTGCAAGTTAGTGTTTTTTTCCTCTGATAATATCTAACCTTAAATGCTCAAATTGCTCAGATCAGTTTGGCAGATCTATCATCTTGTTTATAAAGCATTAAATAATATTCCTAATTGTCTGAATCTTGGTGAAGCACAAAGACATGGTTTAGATAGTGAGATGTAATGGACATTCCCCTCATGTCTTTATTTAACTCTTCAATGTTCCACATTACTTTCATATTTATTTTCTTTTGTCCTACTTTTATATACACAGTATAGATTCTACCCTATACTGATTTTAACAGGATTTGTAGCCCATTTAATGCAATAGTTATTATGCAAAAACGTTTTCCAAATATTATGTGGCATGGAAGAGACATGGTCTTTCCCAGCACTAGTAACTGCAGACAAAGAACTCAGGGTGAAAGAAAACCTTTCATAAAATACCTAAGGAATAAAAAGGCCTAGCAAAGTAAGGCAAACATAAGGAGCTGATAAAGTCTCTAACTGCTGTGTCAAACTCCTGAAGATTGGCAGGAAAGCACTAGTTAATGAACAGAGGTTGATAATCAGTTGGAAAGGAATAGGTAGAAATCTCTTAGATTTTTTAAACATCTCTAGTTTTATTAGAAACACATCTTCAATGGCTTTGTTGGAAGTGATTGTGAGATGTAATAAATTTGAGTTCTTGCATATTGAAAATATGATGTGTTCATTGTCATTTGGTTTTTTTCCAATATATGTATTTATTTGTTCATTTATTTTGATAGATTTGGGGAACACAAATGCAGTCGTATTACATGGGTGTATTACATAGCAATGAAGTCTGGGCTTTTAGTGTACTCATCATCTAATAGTATACATTGTACTTGATAGGTAATATTTCATCTTTCAGCCAACTTCTACCCTCCCACTTTTTGGAGTATCCAATGTCTATTTTTCCTCTCTGTATGTGCCTATATATCAATTGTTTAGCTACCACACATAAGTGAGAACATGTGGTTTTTGATTTTCTATGATTTTTTGAGTTTAGACTTTTATTTTAGAGGCAGGAGGTTTATATGCAGGTTTGTTGAATGGATATATTGCATAATGCTGAGGTTTAGGATACAGATAAGCCTGATAATCAGTCAGAAAGGAATAGATAGAAATCTCTCAGATCTTTTAAACATCTCTAGTTTTATTAGAAACACATCTTCAATGGCTTCCTAGAATGGGTGCACATAGTACCCAACCACCCAACAGTTAGTTTCTTCCTCTCCCTCCTCCCCTTTCTATTAGTCACCAGGGTCTATTGTCCTCTTTACATCCATGAGTATCCAATATTTCACTCCTACATCCTCCAGGCCCCAGAATGGCAAATCCACTGACAGCTTGCACCGTGCACCTGGAAAAGCCACAGACACTTAATGCCAGCTTGTGAAAGCAGCTGGAATTGGTGCTGTACCCTGCAAAGCCACAGTGGCAGAGGTACCCAAAATAACGGGAGCACACCTCTTGAATCAGCATGACCTGGATGTGAGACATGGAGTCAAATGAGATCATTTTGGAGCTTTAAAACTTAATGACTGCCTACTTGGACTTTGAATTTGCATGGGGCTGGTTGGCAGCCCCTTTGTTTTGGCCAGTTTCACCCATTTGAAATGGGAGCATTTATCCAATGCCTATACCCCCATTGCATCTTGAAAGTAACTAATGTGCTTTTGTTTTTACAGACTCATAGGTAAAAGAGACTTGCCTTGTCTCAGATGGTTTGGACTTGCACTTTTGAGTTAATGCTGGAATGCGTTAAGACTTTACGGGATTTTGGGGAATGTATGGATTGTGTTTTGAAGGGGCCAGAGGTAGAATTATGGTTAGGCTTTGTGTCTGCACCAAAATCTCATATTGAATTGTAATTCCCATAATCCCCACATGTCTAGGGATAGACTTTTTGGGAGGTGATTTGATCATGGGGGCAGTTTTCCCCATCCTGTTTTCATGATCTGACAAGATCTGAGAATTTTATCAGGGTCTATTCTCCATTCAGTATTTACTCTTCCCTCTCTTGCTGCCTTGTGAAGAAAGACATATTTACTTCCTCTTCTGCCATAATTGTAAGTTTCCTGAGGTCCCCCTAGCCACCCGGAACTATGAGTTAATTAAACCACTTTTCTTAATAAGTTACCCAGTGTCAGGTATTTCTTTATTTCAATGTGAGAATGGACTAATACAGTGTCTATGTCCCACATTCTCTTTATCTGATTTATTGTTTATGGGCACTACGGGTGATTCCATGTTTTTGCTATTGTGAACAGTGCTGTGATTGACATACAAGTGCATGTGTCTTTTTGGTAGAGAGAATTATTTTCTTTCAAATATATACCCAGCAATGCATCAAATGGTAGTTCTGTGATATTTGAGAAATCTCCAATTTGCTTTTACAGTGGCTGAACTAATTTACATTTTCACCAACAATGCAAAAACGTTCCCTTTTCTCCACTGCCTTGCCAGTATCTGTTGCTTTTTGACTTTTTAATAATATCCATTTTGACTAGTGTGAGATGGTATTTCTTTGTGGTTTTGATTTACACTTTTCTAATAATTAGCCATGTTGAGCATTCTTTCATATGTTTGTTGGCTACACTTAGGTTCCCCTTTAAGAATAATGTATTCATATCCTTTTCCCACTTGTTAATGAGATTAATTTTTTGCTTCTTGATTTAAACTCCTTAAAGAATCTAGAAACTATATGTCTGTCTCATGCATAGTTTGTGAATATTTTATCCCATTTTGTATTGACATTATTGAATGTTATTGGTGTAGAAAAATGCTGTTTACACTGTTGATAGTTTCTTTTGCTGTGCAGAAACTCTTGTTTAATTAGATCTTGCTTGTCAATTTTTGTTTTTGTTGCAATTGTTTTTGGGGATTTAATAATAAATTCTTTGTCGGATAGATCCAAGATGGCCATTTAGGAACAACTCAGGATTGCAGCTCCCAGTGAAAGTGCAGAGGGTGAGTGGACGCCGCATTTTTATTGCCCACAGACTAGGAAATTCCCAGGCAGAGGAGCTCCATGGGTCGCCAGCGCAGCTGTTTTGGCCAGCGCGGCTGCTTTGTTGGCGCCCTGGAGCAGCGGTCCTCTGTACAAAATACACCAGTCTGGGTGCCCTTTAGGCTGGTGATTGGAGCCACGGGAAGTTGCTCATTTGTCTGTTTAAAAAGGGGACTGAGCAGGGAACCAGGACAGTAGATCCTAGGGCAAAAAAAGGGCCACGAATCTCACTGCCGCTGTTTAAGCCAGCACAGTGAGTTGTTGCACGGGAAAAAACACACCGTGGCACCTCTTTTTTTAAGACTGGAACACAAACTAAAAAAAAAAAAAAGGCTCTGAGGCAGGGAGCCAGGTGATCAGGCTCGGCTGGTCCCACCCCCAGACAAGAACAGCAATCAGAAACTGTCTGGAT
This sequence comes from Cebus imitator, assembly GCF_001604975.1. Taxonomy (NCBI): domain Eukaryota; kingdom Metazoa; phylum Chordata; class Mammalia; order Primates; family Cebidae; genus Cebus; species Cebus imitator. The sequence goes on along the minus strand of NW_016107613.1, from coordinate 2,119,292 downwards.
TGACAGTTTCACAGCAAGTGCAGCTGAACCCAGGACAGTTCAGCTCTGTGGGGGAGGAGCGTCCACCATTATCGAGGCAGCCCACCACTACGGAGGTAGTCAGCCAATGCTGAGGCAGCCCACCATTGCCAAGGCAACCCACCACTGCAGAGAGGCTCCTCCTTAAGAGAGGCGGGCCACCATTGCCGAGGCAGTTCTAACTACACCTATATAAACAGGACTGCAGGGAAGTTCATTTGGCAGCTGGGCGGAGTCCACAGCAGCTCAGCAAAGCCTCTACAGGCAGACAGTGACTAGGCTACCTCCTTGCTGGGCAGGGCAGCTCTGAAGGAAAAAAAGAGAAGGCAGCAGCATAATGGAAACTCATAAAGCCCTAAATCCCCGGGACAGAGCACCTGGGAACAAAAAGCAGTTTATGAGTTCTGCTGCAGCAGACCTAAACGTACCTGCCCAGCAGCTCTGAATGAACAATGGAGCTTACAGCTCAGCATTTGAGCTCCTATAAAGAAGAGGCCATCTCCTCAAGCAGCTCCCTGACCCCTATATATCCAAAAAGCCACATCATAAAGGAGAGATCAGATTGACACTTGGCAGGTATCCTTCTGGGACAAAGATAGCAGAAGAAGAAAACTGGTAACAACCTTTACTGTTCAGCAGCTGCTGCAGGTGAACCCCAGGCAAGCAGGGCCTAGAGTGGACCTCAGAAGACCTACAGCAGAGGGGAAAGACTGTCAGAAGGAAAACCAAGAAACAGAAATAAACTCGTCATCAACAAACAGAAGGTCCACTCGGAGACCCAATCTGAAAGCCAGCAACTACAAAGACGACAGGTGGATAAATCCATAAAGATGGGAAGAAACCAGCGCAAAAAGGATGAAAACACCCAACATCAGAACACCTCTCCTCCTAAACGGGATCACAACTACTCACCAGCAAGGGAACAAGGTTGGATGGAGAACGAGTGTGATGAGATGACAGAATCAGACTTCAGAAGGCGGGTAGTAAGAAATTTCTGTGAACTAAAAGAACATGTTCGAACCCAATGCAAAGAAACTAAGAACCTTGAAAAAAGATTTGACTAAATGCTAACGAGAATGGAAAAATAGAAAGGAATATAAGTGAATTGATGGAGCTGAAA
>NW_016107613.1:2114988-2116125 GCF_001604975.1 Cebus imitator | reverse complement strand
AATAGACAGACCACTAGCCAGATAAATAAAAAAGAAAAGAGAGAATAACCAAATTGATGCAATAAAAAACGATAAAGGGGATATCACGACAGAATCCACAGAAATTCAAACCAACATCAGAGATTATTACAAACAACTCTATGCATATAAACTAGTAAACCTGGAAGAAATGGATAAATTCCTGGACACTTGCCTCCTCCCAAGCCTAAACCAGGAAGAAGTCAAAATCCGGAACAGACCCATAACAAGGTCTGACGTTGAGGCAGCAATTAACAGCTTACCACCCAAAAAAGGCCCAGGTCCAGACGAGTTCACAGCCAAATTCTACCAGACATACAAAGAGGAGCTGGTACCATTCCTTCTGAAACTATTCCATACAATAAAAAAAGAGGAAATTCTTCCCAAATCATTTTAGGAGACAAACATCATCCTGATTTCACAACCTGGCAGAGACTCAACAAGAAAAGAAATCTTCAGGCAAATATCTATGATGAACATAGATGCAAAAATCGTCAATAAAATACTGACAAGCCGATTGCAACAGCACATCAAAAAGCTTATCCACCATGATCAAGTAGGCTTCATCCAGGGATGCAAGGTTGGTTCAACATATGCAAGTCTATAAATGTAATTCACCACATAAACAGAACCAAAGACAAAAACCACATGATTGTCTCAATTGATGCAGAGAAGGCCTTTGACAAAATTCAACAGCCCTTTATGCTAAAAACCCTCAATAAGCCAAGTCAATTCTACGGAAAAAAAAACAAAGCAGGAGGCATCACACTACCGGAATTCAAACTACACTACAAGACTACAGTAATCAAAACAGCATGGTACTGGCACCAAAACAGACATATAGACCAACGGAACAGAACAGAGTTCTCAGAGGCAGCACAACATATCTACAACCATCTGATCTTTGACAAACCAGACAAAAACAAGCAATGGGGAAAGGATTCCCTGTTCAATAAATGGTATTGGGAAAACTGGCTAGCCATGTGCAGAAAGCAGAAACTGGAACCCTTCCTGACACCTTACACTAAAATTAACTCCAGATGGATTAAAGACTTAAACATAAGGCAACACCATAAAAACCCTAGAAGAAAATCTAGGCAAAACCATTAAGGACATAGG
>NW_016107613.1:2076315-2114263 GCF_001604975.1 Cebus imitator | reverse complement strand
AGGCGGGTGTTGAACAATGAGAACACATGGACACAGGGAGGGGAGCACTACACACTGGGGTCAGTTGGGGGGAAATAGGGGAGGGATGGTGGGGGGTGGGGAGCTGGGGAGAGATAGCAAGGGGAGAGATGCCAGATGTAGGTGATGGAGAGGAAGGCAGCAAATCACACTGCCATGTGTGTACCTATGCAACAATCTTGCATGTTCTTCACATGTACCCCAAAACCTAAAATGCAATAAAATAAATAATTGAGGGAAAAAATTAAAAAAAATAAATTCTTTGTCAACAATGATGTCCAGAATAGTGGTTCCTAGGTTACTTCTAGGATTCCTCTAGTTTGAGGTATTACATGTAAAGTTTTCATCAATCTTGATTTAATTTTTATATATGGCAAAAGGTAGGAGTACAATTTTGTTTTTCTGCAAATGGCTGGATAAATTACCCCAGTATCATTTATAGGATAGGGAGTCCTTTCTCCATTGCCTTTTTTTGTCAGCTTTGTCAAAGATGAAATGGTAATAGGTATGCAGTTTTATATGGGCTCTCTATTCAATCCCATTGCTATATGTAGCTGTTTTTAAACCAGTACTATGGTGTTTTGTTTACTATTGCCTTGTAGCATAGTTTGCAGTTAGTTTAAGGTAATGCCTCTGGCTTTGTTGTTTTTGCTTAGGATTTTCTTGGCTATTCAAGCTCTTATTTATTTCCATATGATTTTTACAACAGTTTTTTCTAATTCTGTGAACAAAGCCATTGGTCAACTGATAGGAATAGCATTGAATCTATAGATTTTATTAGGTAACACGCCCATATTAATAATATTAATTCTTCTAATCCATGAGCGTGGAATGCTTTTCCTTTGGCTTTTGTTATCTATGATTTATTTCAGCAGTGTTTTCTAGTTCTCCTTTAATTATCTTTCACCTTCCTTTGTTAGATGTAATCCTAGGAGTTTTCCTTTTTTTGTGTCTATTGTAAATAGGATCACGTTCTTGATTTGGCTCTTAGCTTGAATGTTATTGGTGTATGAAAATGCTACTAATTATTTTTACTTTGATTTTCTATCTTAAAAATTTACTGATGCCATTTATCTGTTCCAAGGGCCTTTTGATTAAGTCTTTAGGGTTTTCTAGGTATAGAATCCTATTGTCCACAGTAAGATAGTTTGAATTCTTTTTTTCCTATTTGGATTCCTTTTATTTCTTTCTCTTGCCTTTTGCTCTGTCAAGGACTTCCAGTACTATGTTAAATCGAAGTGGTGGGAGTAGGGATGCTTGTCTTGTTTTAGTTCTGAAAAGGAATGCTTCCAGCTTTTCCCCATTCAGTGTGATGTTGGCTGTGTGTTGATCATAGATGCCTCTTATTTTTTTGAGGTACATTCCTTTGATGCTTATTTTGTCTGTTATTGGTGTATAGGAATGCTTGTGATTTCTGCACATTGATTTTGTATCCTGAGGCTTTGCTGAAATTGCTTATCAGTTTCAGGAGATTTTGGGCTGAGACAATGGGATCTTCTAGATATACAATCATGTCGTCTGCAAATAGAGAGTTTGACTTCCTCCTTTCCTAATTGAATGCCCTTTATTTCTGTTTCTTGCCTGATTGCTCCAGTTAGAACTTCCAATACTATATTAAATAGGAGTGAGAGAGAGGGCATCCTTGTCTAGTGCGAGATTTCAAAGGGAATGCTTCCAGTTTTTGCCCATTTAGTATGATATTGGCTGTGGGTTTCTCATAAATAGCTTTTATTATTTTGAGATACGTTCCATTGATACCTAGTTTATTGAGAGTTTTTAAATAAAGGGCTGTTGAATTTTATTGAAGATGTTTTCTGCCTCTAGGGAGATAATCACGTGATTTTTCTCTTTGGTTCTGTTTATGTGGTGAATTCTGTTTATAGACTTGTGTATGATGAACCAGCCTTGTATCCCCAGGATGAAGCCTACTTGATCGTGACAGATAAGCTTTATGATGTGCTGTTGCAATCGGTTTGCCAATATTTTATTGAAGATTTTTGCATCTATATTCATCGTGGATATTGGCCTGAAGCTTTTTTTTCTTGTGGAGTCTCTGCCAGGTTTTGGTATCAGGATGATGTTTGTCTCATAAAATGATTTGGGAAGGATTCCCTCTTTCTGGATTGTTTGGAATAGTTTCAGAAAGAGTGGTACCAGCTCCTCGTTTTATGTCTGGTAGAATTCAGCTGTTACCCCATCTTGGGCTTTTTTTGGTTGGTAGGCTATTAATTGTTGTCTCCACTTCAGCCCTTGCTATTGGTCTATTCAGGGTTTCAACTTCTTCATGGTTTAGGCATGGCAGGGACACAGTGTCCAGGAATTTGTCCATTTCTTCCAGGTTTACTTGTTTATGCGCATTGAGTTTTTTGTAGTAATCTCTGATGGTAGTTTGTATTTCTGTGGAATCTGTGGTGATAACCCCTTTTTCGTGTTTTATTGCATCTATTTGATTCTCCTCTCTTTTCTTTTTTATTAATCTGGCTAGTGGTCTATTTTGTTTATCTTTTCAAAAAACCAGTTCCTGGATTTATTAATTTTTTGAAGGGATTTTTGTGTCTCTATCTCCTTCAGTTCTGCTCTGATCTTAGTTATTTCTTGTCTTCTGCTAGCTTTTGAGTTTTTTTTCATCTTGCTTCTCTGGTTCTTTCAATTTTGATGCTAGGTTGTCAATTTAGATCTTTCCTTTCTTCTTGTGTGGGCATTTATTGCTATAAATTTTCCTCTAGACACTGCTTTAAATGCATCCCAGAGATTCTGGTACATTGTGTCTTCATTCTCGTTGGCTCTGAAGAACATTGTTATTTCTGCCTTCATTTCATTGTTTACCGAGCCAACAATCAAGAGTCAGTTTTTCAATTTCCATGAACATGTGCAGTTCTGAGTTAGTTTCTTAATCCTGAGTTCTAATTTGCTTGCACTGTGGTCTGAGAGACTGTTATGATTTCTGTTCTTTTGCATTTGCTGAAAAGTGATTTACTTCCAATTATGTGGTCAATATTAGAGTAGGTGTGACGTGGTGCTGAGTAGAATATATATTCTGTGGATTTGGGGTGGAGATTTCTATAAATGTCTATTAGGTTTGCTTGGTCCAGATCTGAGTTCAAGTCCTGGATACCCTTGTTAATTTTCTGTCTTGTTGAGCTGTCTAATATTGACAGTGGAGTGTTAAAGTCTTCCATTACTATTGTGTGGGAGTCTAAGTCTCTTTGTAAGTCATTAAGTACTTGCTTTTTGTATCTGGGTGCTCCTGTATGGGATGCGTATATATTTCGGATAGTTAGCTCTTCTTGTTGAATTGTTCCTTTTACCATTATGTAATGCTCTTCTTTGTTTTTGATCTTTGTTGGTTTAAAGTCTGTTTTATCAGAGACTAGGATTGCAACCCCTTTTTTTTTTTTTTCTCTCCATTTGCATGGTAAATCTTCCTCCATCCCTTTATTTTGAGCCTAAGTGTATCTTTGCACATGAGATGGGTTTCCTGGATACAGCACACTGATGGGTTTTGAGTTTTTAGCCAATTTGCTAGTCTGTATCTTTTGATTGGGGCATTTAGCCCATTTACATTTAAGATTAATATTGTTATGTGTGAATTTGATACTGCCATTTTGATGCTAGCTGGATGTTTTGCCCATTAGTTGATGCAGTTTCTTGATTGTGTTTATGCCCTTTACCATTTGGTATTTTTTGGAGTGGCTGGTACTGGTTGCTCCTTACTATGTTTTGTGCTTTTTTTAGGAGCTCTCATAAGGCAGGCCTAGTAGTGATGAAATCTCTAAGCAATTGCTTGTAGTAAAGGATGGTATTTCTCCTGAGCTTATGCAGCTTAGTTTGGCTGGATATGAAATTCCAGGTTGAAAATTATTTTCTTTAAGGATGTTGAATATTGGCCCACACTCCCTTCTGGCTTGTAGGGTTTCTGCTGAGAGATCTGCTGTGAGTCTGATGGCCTTCCCTTTGTGGGTAACCTAGCCTTTCTCTCTGGCTGCTGTTAGGATTTTTTCCTTCATTGCAACCCTGGTGAATCTGACAATTATGTGCCTTGGGGTTACTATTCCTGAGGAATATCTTTGTGGTGTTCTCTATATTTCCTGGACTTACATATTGGCCTGCTTTGCTAGGTTGGGGACGTTCTCCTGGATAATATTCTGAAGAGTGTTTTCCAGCTTGAATTCATTCTGTCTGTCACATTCAGGCACACCTATCAAACGTAGATTTGGTCTTTCCACATAATCCCATATTTCTTGGAGGCTATGTTTATTTCTTTTTACTGTTTTTTTCTCTGATCTTACCTTCTCATTTTATTTCATTGAGTTGATCTTCAATCTCTCATATCCTGTCTTCTGCTTGGTCGATTCAGCTTTTGAAACTTACGTATGGTTCCTGAAGTTCTTGTATTGTATTTTTCAGCTCCATCAATTCATTTGTATTCTTCTCTAGCTGTTTATTCTCATTAGCATTTTGTCAAACCCTTTCTCAAAGTTCTTAGTTTCTTTGCATTGGGTTAGAACATATTCTTTTAGCTCAGAGAAGTTTGTTATTAACCACTTTCTGAAGCCTGTTTCTGTCAATTCATCAGACTTATTCTCCATCCAGCCTTGTTCTCTTGCTGGTAAGGAGTTGTGATCCCTTGGATTAGGAGAGGAATTCTGGTTTTGGGTGTTTTCATCCTTTTTGTGCTGGTTTCTTCCCATCTTTGTGGATTTATCTACCTGTGGTCTTTGTAGTTGGTGACTTTTGGATATGGTCTCTGCATGAACGTCATTTTAATAATGATGAAGTTATTTCTTTCTGATTTTTAGTTTTCCTTCTAACAGTCAGGCCCTCTGCTGTAGGACTGCTGGAGGTCTACTCCAGAGCCTGCTTGCCTGGGGATCACCTGTGGCAGCTGCAGAACTGTAAGGGTTTCTGCCAGTTTCGTCTTCTGTTATCTTTGTCCCAGAAGGGTACCTGCCAGACGTCAGCCTCATCTCTACTTTATGAGGTGTCTCTTTGGGTACACCAGGGTTGGAGAGCTGCTTGAGGAGACAGTCTGTCCCTTGTAGGAGCTCAAGTAATGAGCTGTGAGTTCTGTTGTTCTGTTATGAGGTACTGGGCAGGGACCTTTAATTCTACTGTAGCAGAACTCATAACTGCATTTTTTTCCTCAGGTGCTCTGTCCTGGGAAGGTGGGGCCTTATTTATAATTTCCTGACATTCGGCTGCCTTTTTTCCAGAGATGCCCTGCCCAGTGAGGAAGTAGCCTATTCACAGTCTGCCAGCAGAGGCATTGCTGAGCTGCCATGGGCTCTGCCCAGCTGCTGTGTGAACTTCCTTGAGGTTTTGTTTATAGACGTATAGTTAGAACTGCCTTGGTAATGACAGTCTACCTCAGTAATGGTGGACTGCTTCAGTAATGGCGGACTGCCTCAGTAGTGGTGGACTGCCTCAGTAATGGCAGACACCCTTCCCCCCACAGAGCTGGACTGTCTTGTGTCCAGGTGGGCTTGCTCTGAAACTCTCAATCCAGAGTGTTTTATATCACTGGTCTTTTGGGGGTTAGACCTGCTGAGCCAGATTACCTGGCTTTCTGTTTCAGCCCCCTTTTATTCAGTTGCATGGGCGACTGTCTCCCAGACATTACAGGTGCCAGTTGAAACGGCCATCAGATCTGTGTGAGTTTTTGTGCGGAAACACGCTGCACTGGCTGAAACAACCATACTGGAGATTTGTGGCTTTTCTGCCCTGGAATCCCCTGGTCTGTGAGCAGTAAAACCTCATTTGGAAATGTGGTGATCACCCGTCCTCTGTGTTCTCACTGGAACTGCACTCCAGAGCTGTTCCTATTCGGCCATCTTGGATCAACCTCTGTAACATATTTAAAAGGAAAGCAGAGCATAATAGTTTGGAAAATTTACATTGTGAACATGCAATAGAAAAGAAAAATGAATTTTCTGAGGAGAAATTTAGGCTGGCAGTAGAATTTTGCATAAGCAATGAGGAGCCAAATGTTAATTTCCAAGGCAATTTTCTCTAGTACATGTCACAGACCTTTATGGCAGCTCCTGTGATCACAGGCTGAGAGGTATAGGAAGGACAAATAGTTTTATGGACAAAGCCCAGGAACCTCTGTAGTGTCAGTGTGTGGACTTCCTGTCCTGTGTGCTGGCCACTCCAGCCATGGCTATAAGAGGTCAATGTAGAACTCAGACCATTGCTTCAGGCGGTGAAAGCCCTAAGTCTTGATGGTTTACACATGGTGTTGGGCCTATTCATGCACAAAAGTCAAGAATTGAACTTTGAGAACCTCCACGTAGATTTCAGAGGATGTATGGAAATCCCTGGATTTATGGGAATCCCTGGTGTGCTGCAGGGGTGGAGCCCTCATGGAGAACCTCTGCTAGGGCACTGCAGAAGAAAAATTTGAGGTGGGAGCACTCCCACAGATTTTCCACTGGGTACGCGTAGTGGAGTTGTGAGAAGATGGCCACCATCTTTCAGACTCCAGAATGGTAGAAACACTGATAGCTTACACCATGCTCCTGGAAAAGCCACAGACAATTGCAGCTCATGAAAGGAGCCAGAATAAGGTCTGTACCCTGTGTAGCCACAGGAGCAGAGCTGCCCACACGCATGGGAACCCACCTCTTGCATCAGTGTGACCTGGATGTGAGTCAAGGAGTCAAAGGAGATCATTTTGAGCTTTAACACTTGACTGCTTTGCTGGATTTCATACTTGGTGGTGTCTATAACCCCTTCATTTTGGCCAATATCTCCCATTTGGAATGGGTGTATTTACCCAATGCTTGTACCCTCATTGTATCTAGGTAGTAACTAACTTGCTTTGGAGTTTACACCCTCATTGGTAGAAAAGACTTGCCTTGTCTTAGATGGGACTCTGGACTATGGACTTTTGAGTTGATGCTGAAATGAGTTAAGACTTTGGGGGACTGTTTAGAATGTATAATTGATTTTGAAATGTGAGGACATGAGATTTTTGAGGGGCCAGGGTGAAATGGTATTGTTTGGCTGTGTTCCCACCCAAATATCATCTTGAATTTTAGCTCCCACAATCCCCACATATTGTGGGAGGGCTCAATAGGAGGTAATTGAATCATGGGGATGGAGAGGGTATTTACCATGCTATTCTTGTGATAGTGAATAAGTTTCATGAGATCTGATGGTTTTATAAAAGGGAGATCCTGTGCACACACTCTCTTGCCTCCTACCATGTAAAATGTGACTTTGCTCCTCGTTTGCCTTCTGCGATATTTGTGAAACCTCCCAAGCCACGTGGAACTGTGAGTCAATTAAACTTCCATATGTAATCCATTTATGAACTAAATGAGAACTTCAACACAGAAATCGATGCCACAAAAAAACCCAGAAATCCTGGAAACAAATAAATTTGAAAATGAAATAGAATATAATCAAGAGTTTAAACAATATAATAGGTTAAACAGAAGAATGAATTTTTAAAATTGAAGACATATCTTTCAAAAGAACCAAGCCAAACTAAATAAAAGAATATAAATGAATAATAAAAGCTTACTTGATATATGGGGTATTAAAAAATGACCAAATATTTGAGTTTTGGAAATTCAAGGAAAAGAGACGGGAAAAGGTATAGACTATCTATTTAATAAAATAATAGCTGAAAACTTCCCAAGTCTTAGAAATGATATAGACATTCAGATACAGGGAGTTCAAAGATTCTTAAATATATTCAACTCTAAAAGTTCTTTATTACACATTATAGTTAAAATTTTAAAGGTTAAACACAAAGAGAGAATCTAAAAACAGAAAGAGAAATTCATTGAGTTACATATAAGGGAATTTCCAACTGACTAATAGTAGATTTCTCAGTTGAAAACTTACAGCTCATGAGAAAATGGAATGATATATTCAAAGGACTGAATAAAACAAACAAACAAAAAACCGTCAGCCAAGCATTCTCTACCCAGCAAAACTATGATTTAAAAATGGAGTAGAAGTAAAGGTTTTTCCAGGTAAGCAAAAATTACAGAAGTTCATCACTGTTAAACCGATTCTACAAGAAATGCTTAAGGGCATACTACATCTGGAAGTGAAAGGGTACCTTACCATGATGAGAAACCAAAAGTATAAAACTTACCAGTAAAGCAGATACAAAAATGAGAAAGTAAAAGAAACCAGACAGTATCACTATAAAATAACCAACAAATCATAAAGTTTGTAAGGAACATTAAATATTGAGACCTCAATTCACTATCCAAATGGAAGAAATTAAGCTGAAAGCTGAATCTTGCCAGAAACTGCATTTCCTTTTGTTTTTAAGCAGATATATACAGATAAAATGTTAAATATCTCCACAGATAGATACACTATGTTTTCCTTAAATGCCAATTTACTGAGTGCTAGCTGAATAAATAATTGACTATTCCCCTATCTGTTTCTTTCCTCTTGCAACAAGTGGGTTCAGTAATGTGTGCATAACCTCTCTCTCCTGTAGCCTGCTTTTCCCCTTTAAATATTGAAGACTTCAAAATCTTCGAAAAAAAAAAAAAAAGTATGGCACACAGATTGTTTCTGTGGATTTGTTATCCTTTTGTCTGAGTATGTAATCTCAGCAAAGTAAATTTCTAAATTGAATAAGACCTGTCTTGGATACTTTTCATTTTAGATGGTAAACAATAGAATAAGAAAGAAACAAAGGATATATAAAACATATCAGAAAATAAATAAATATCAAAATGATAGAAACAAGTCACTACCTATCATTAACAACCTTGAATGTAAATGTTTTAAATTTCCCAGTTAAAAGACACAGACTGGCTTAATGAAAAACAAAGCAAAACAAAATACCTACCTACAACAAATTTATTTTACCTGTAAAGAAACACATAGACTAAAAGTAAAGAGATAGAAAAAATATATTCCATGTAAATATAAACAAAAACATGCAAGAGTAGCTATGCTTATATACACAATTTAGACTTGAATTAAAAAACATAGAGACAAAGGTGATTATTGTATAATTATAAAGTTCAATTAACAAAGAAATTATAACAACTGTAAGTATGCATACCCCCAATATTGGAGCTCCCAGATACACAGTAAAAATAGTAAGAGCTAAAAACAGAGGTAGACCCTAATACAATAATAGTTAAGAATTTCAACACCCCACCTTCAACATTGGATAGATTATAGAAAATTAATAAAAGAAATTTATCATACATTTCAGACAAGTTTATCTTAATTATACATTAAACTTAATCAGTAGAATTAAGACAATTTTAATACAACTAATGTCACAAAATTACAGGTACCTAACAGACATTTACAGAACATTAATCCAACAGTTTCAGAATACACTTTCTTCTCATCAGCACAAAGAAGATTCCCCAGGAGATATCATATATTAGGCCACATAACAAGGCTCAACAAATTTAAAAATATAAAAATTACATTAAGTATCTTCTGACATCACAATTATATAAAAACAGATATCGATAACAAGAAGAATTTTGGAAACTGTACAACTTCTTGGAAATTAAACAACATGCTCCCAAACAACCATTGACTCAATAAAGAAATTAAGCAGAAAATAAAATAATTTCTTGAAACAAATGGAAAAAAAATTACAACTTACTGAAACTATGGGATCAAAAACGGTGCAAAGAAGGAAGTGTACATCAATAAACAACATTAAAAAGTAGAAATATTTCAAATAACCTAATGAACCTCAAAGAGCTAGAAAAGCAAGAATAAACCAAAAAAAAATAGACTAGAAGAAGTAATAAAAATCAGAGCAGAACTAAATGAAATAGAGACTAAAAAAATACAAAAAAATAAACAAACAAAATTTGGTTTATAAAAAGATAAACAAAACGGATAAACTGCTAGCAAGAGAGAAGACCCAAATGAATAAAATAAGAAGTGAAAAAGGAATCATTTGAACTGATGCAACAGAAATACAGACTCAACAGTGACAATTATGAATAGCTATATGCTAACAGATTAGAAAACCATGAAGAAACAGATAAATTGCTAGACATATACATCTTATCAAGATTGAACTAGGAAGCAATAGAAAACCTGAACAGACCAATAATGAATGATGGGATTGAATCATTATTAAAAACACTTCCAACAAGAAAAGCTCTGGATCAGGTTGCTTTATTGCTGAAATATACCAAACTTGTAAAGAAAAATTAAAACCCATTTTTAAAAATTGATCTCAAAAAATTGAGAGGTGGGAATTCTTTCTAATTCATTTGTGTTTTCTGCATTACACTGATACCAAAACCAAAAACATAAGAAAGAAAGGAAACTACACGCTAATATTCCTGATGAACGTAGACACAGAAGTTGAAAAAAAACAAAAAACCTGGAAAACTGAAACCAGCAATATATCAGAAACATAAAATATAATGACTAAGTAAGATTTACCCCAGGGATGGAACAAGGTTCAACATAAGCAAATCAACAAAGATAACACATCACATCAATAAAATGAAGGACAAAAAATATATGATGATTTTAACAGACCAGAAAAAAACATTTGATAAAATTCAACATCTGTTTATAATAAAAATTCTCAACAAATTAGACATAGAAAGAACATGTCTCAACATAATGAACTTAATATAGCGTATGCCCACAGATAACATCATACTGAATAGGGAAAAGCTGAAAACCTTTCCTCTAAGAACTGAAATAAGATAAGGATGCCCACTTGTATTATTCTTATTCACATAGTACTGTAAGTTCTGCCAGAAGAATCAGTCAAAAGAAAAAAAAAAAAAGACATCCAAATTGGTAAAGAGGCAGTCAAATTGTTCCTCTTTGCAGAGACATGATCTTATATACAGAAAAACCTAAAGATTCCACCAAAAATCTCTTAGAACTGATATAAAAAGTTAGTAAGGTTGCATAATACAAAATTGCCACATAGAAACTGGTAGTATTTCTATATCCCAATAGCAAGCTAGTTAAAAATGAAATCAAGAAGGCAATCTTATTTACAATAGCCAAGAGCTACAAAAAAAAAATATTTAGGAATAAGGTTACAAAGAAGGTGAAAGACTTTTACAACAAAAACTGTAAGATACTGATTACAGAAATTGAAGATGAGACAAATAAATGTAAATATATTACATGCAAATAGATTAGAATAATTAATATTGTTTAAATGACCATGCTGTCCAATACAATCTATACACTCAGTGCAACCACTGATCAAAATATCAATGGCATTTTTCAAAGAAATTGAATATTCTAAAATTCACATGGAACTAAAAAAGATGTTGAAAAATCAAACTAATATTGAGCAAAAAGAACAAAGCTGGTGGCATCATACTATTTACCTTCAAAATATATTACAAAGCTATAGTAATCAAAACAGCATAGTATTGGCATAAAAACAGATATAAAGACCAATGTAACAGAATAGAGAACCCATAAATAAATTCATATATTATGTCAATCGATTTTCAACAAAGCCCGAGTTAAGTCCTATGCTAGGGAAACCTAAAGCAAGCTCTTTCAATCCTTATGAACTTGTATTAGCAAAGAAATATTTTATAAAGGATAATATATAGAATATACATTTTTAAATTTATAATTTGTCATGGAGAAAACTCACAAAAATTATATTTTCTTGACATAGTTTTTGTGAGATGAAAAAACTATTCAGAAAAAAAAAAGAAAACATTTAGGTATTAAAATTGCAAAGATGTTTGAGCATTTTCACTATTGTAAACTAAGTAATAGAGAAATGTGAGTAATGCCAAGTTATGCTTCAGTTAGCAAATAACTAAAAGTTTCAGAGGCTTAATCCAACAAAAAAGTTATTTCATGTTCAAAGTTCACTGAGAGTGTTTACAATAATCCAGGACAACTCTGCGTGTAGCATCTCAGTGACTCTAGCTGTTCAACTTTAGTGGTTCTATTACATCAATAGAAGATTTTCTGGGTTGTTGGGCATGGGGACAGAGTGAACAATACCACATAGTTTTATTTCTGCCTCAGCCTGGAAGTGATATATATTAAATTTGCATTTCATTAGATTCAATTAATCACATGGACCTGCTCAATGACATGTAGCCTGAGAAAAGCCAATCTCTAGGAGCTGGGAATCTGGCTAAGAGAAGAATAATATACCGTTGAAAACTGTAATGTGTGCCTTCATTAGCATCTAAAATATATAAATTTAAGAAGCTGGAGTAGGACGAAAACAGAGAAGGTGAAGAAGAAGTCAAAGAATATAAATTTAGTTTTGGAATTAGAAGAGAATTTAATATTTGGAAATCTTTAATGAAGGTAAAATACAAGCAAAAATATTTATAACAATTGATTTTGGAAAGTACCAAATAAACTCTTTTAGGTATTTTTTTTTTTCAGTGTTAGGCTGTTTCTGATCTTCCTTCTTACTGGAGATTAAAGAAAGCATTCGCTAGGCCCATAGCTGCCTAGCAAGTGCCAGGCACTGCACTGATCTGCTCTAAAAAAGGCATCAGATGCAGTACATAAACTAGGATTGGAGCTATTGCTTGGTTAAAGTTGTGGTGGTTCGTCACTATCTACCATAGTTGATTTCTTTTCTTTAAGTGAAGCATACTAATTTAATTAGGACATAATAGAACCTGAACTCTATGTCTTTGAGAATGACATTTTATTCTGCCACCCCAGGATGTGGTCTATACCAAGCTTGCTTCACATACTCATTCCCAACCAATTATTGATAAGGGGATGATATTACCCTGATTGGCCTAGACCAACCAAGCATAGTCCAGCTATTCTTAAAAATATAGTTGTAAGTATATTTCCTGAGTATAGTAAAACAGTTTTCAAAATAGTTTTTACTTCAATGAATATATTAAAACATTTTAAAAGGGTTGTAACACTTTTATTTTAGACATTTTATTTTAAAACACGTTTTAAAAATCAAATTGGCAAAGTTGGAATTTCCTGTGATGTCAGTAGATTTTAAATTCATTGAAACATTCATATGAAGTATTCAAAAAAAAAAAAAAAATAGATGGAGACTGGGCCCTGTGACTCACTCCTGTAATTCTAGCACTTTGGGAGGACAAGGTAGGTGGATCACTTGAGGTTAGGAGTCTGAGGCCAGCCTGGCCAACGTAGTGAAACCCTATTTCTACTACGAATCCAAAAAAAAAAAAAAAAAAAAAAATCAGCCAGGGATGGTGGTAGGTGCCTGTAGTGGCAGCTACTTGGGAGGCTGAGACAGGAGAATCACTTGAGCCTGGGGGTAGAGGTTGCATTGAGCTGAGATTGCACCACTGTACTGCAGCCTGGGGGACAAGAACAAGACTCCATCTCAGTAAGGAAAAAAAAGAGAAGAGAAAAGGAGGAAAAGATGGAAAGCTAATGTTTTACACTAGCAAGCATTGTGGAAATTCTTTTCTATGCTGCAAGCATTGTGGAAATTCCTTTCTGTGCTGGTCTAGATCTCATTAAGTTACCATACTGACCTCAAATAGAAGTATGTGCTACATGTAAAGATGGGATTTCTGGGTTACTGTCCAATTATGAATTCACCAAAAGTTCCTCCTGGCCTCTATCATACATGCTGGTCATCAACACTGTTCTTGAAGTAGTTGTCCAGGGGATTCTAACCCTTCTTTGACCACAAACATTGAATTATAGAGAAAGGTGAGTAGTAGGTATGGCACAGCATGTTCACCTACTAGTGAGTAATGTAGAGAAATTGTCAATGCTCTGCTTGTCTGTCGTCCAAAGAACTAAAGACTATATGTCTGGAGTTTCTTACCTGGATTCTGCAGCAAGAAGCTCCAGCTGCTTCAGGCTTTGTGCCTCCTTAATGCAAATGGCTAAGGATATCAGTATAGTGTGCCATAGCACCAACCAGCATACATACAGGTGACCAGGATTTAGAATAATGTTGAATGTTCATATGATTCACCTGATATATCAATTAGATAGATTAGGTGGCCTTCAGAAATAATTGTAAAATATTATTTGCCCATATTGTGTTTGTTTATAAACACATTTTACTCTTTCCCTATATATTTTCTCTTTATGTTTGTTTTGTCTCTCTAATGAAATTCCAACACCTAGTCTTAAAATTATAGTCTCTTGTGCTTTTGATGAAAGAAACTCAGCTGATTAATGGGAGTAAAATGTTAGTACTGCTACATAGCTAATATTATTGTTTTCTATAAAGTTAGTTTAAATTAATAGATGAATCAATGACTTTAATAAAATGATTTATTGTATTCTTTTTAATCTGAAGATTTGTTTAAGAATAATAGCTATTTTATTTTGCAAATGTTTCCTTTGAACTTTGTTTCATAAAACTGTCTTGAAAACCATTTGGAATTTAGAGATTATTAATATATCCTGTTGAAATAAACTTTATATCTGAAACAGTCTTTAATTGTGAGCGAGGAGCTTAGGCTTTCCTACATTTGCACTAATCCAGCTTACTTCTACCTGCACTGTTACATGAGGGAAAAAATAGAACAGCAGAGAGCCAGTGCATCCTCTAGGTTAGTGTCTTGCTTATACACAAGAGAGTTTAATCACAGTAAGTGATTAAAGACTTTTGTGTTTGATTTTTCTTCCAGCATTTTTTAGGTTTATTTGACAAATAAAAATTGTATATATTTACAGTGTACAAGGTGATCTTTAAAATATAGACATACATTGTAAAATGATTATCACAATAAAACCAGTTGACATATCCATCACCTCACGTGGTTATTTTGTGTGAGTGTGTGGAGAGAACATTTAAGGTCTACTCTCTTAGCAAATTTCAAGTATGCAATACGGTATTAACTCTAATCACAAGGCTAGATTAGATCTCATGGGCTTACTTATTCTGCCAAACTTATACTTTGTACCTTTTGACCAACATCTCTCCATTTCCTCCACTCCTCCACCCTCAGCCCTTAGCAAACATCACTCTACTCTCTGCTTTTATATTTGACTTGAGTTTTCACAATAAGTGGGATTATGTAGTATTTGTTTTTCTGTGCTTGGCTTATTTGACTTAGCATAATGTCTTCCAAGTTCATCCACATTTTTGCAAACAGGATTTCCTTTTTTCAAAAGGTGGAATGATATTTCTGTGTGTGTGTGTGTGTGTGTGTGTGTGTGTGTGTGTGTATGTGTGTTTAACATTTTCATTTGAAAATTTTCCATTGAAGACCCTTTGGTTTATTCTTTATCTTGGCTATTGTAAATAATGCTATAATGAACACAGAAGTGCAGCTCTCTCTCTGAGATACTAGTTTCATTTCTTTTGAATATATACCAAGAAGTAGTATTGCTGGATCATGTGATAGTTCTATTTTTGAATTTTTTAAGGAAACTTTATAGCATTTTTCACGATGGCTGTGCCAATTTACATCCCAGCCAGCAAAATACCAGGACTCTTTTATCTCCAAATTCTTGCCAACATTTGTTATCTTTCATCTTTTTGATATTTATTTAAATATCAAAATATTTAAATATATTTAGAAATACATAAATGTACTTAAAAGGCCAGTGACAAACTGGGAAAGGGTTGGGTGTGAATAAGCTGAATATCCATACAGATACATCAGTTACTTTTGCTGCAATAATGTTGCATAGCAACCACCCACACAAATACAATAAACATCTTTTTGATAACAGCTATTCCAACAGGTATGCCTTGACAGCTCGCTGTGGTTTTAGTTTACATTTCTCCAATGATTAGTGATGTTGAACATTTTTTTTATGTGTTTGCCATTTTTATGTCTTCTTTTGAGAAATATCTATTTATGTCCTTTTTCTATTTCTTGGGTTTTTTTTTTGTTTTTGATTATGCTACTGAGTTATTTGAGTTTCTTATAAAACTTGGATATTAATTTATTATCAGATGTATGGTTTGCAAGTATTTTCTCTCATTCTATGGGCTCTCTCTTCATTCTTGTTTTCTTTGCTGTGCAGAAACTTTTTAGCTTGATGAAATCCTATTTGTTTATTTTTACTTTTGTTGCCTGTTATATCCATTTGTTTTGGGGGTCATATCAAAAAAATATTTCCCAGAACAATGTTCAGGAGAGTTTTCCCCAGATTTCCTTCTAGTGTTTGTATAGTTTTAGGTCTTATGTTTAAATCTTTAATTCATTTTGAGTTAATTTTTGTATATGGTGTGAGATAAGACTCTAATCTCATTTATGTGAATATCGAGTTTTCCCAATACCGTTTATTAGAAAGACTGTTCTTTTCTTATTGCATGTTTTTGGCAATTGACTGTAAATGTGTAGATTTATTTCTGAGCTCTCTATTTTGTTTTATTGATCAATATTTCTATTTTCGTGCTAGTACCATGCTTTTTCTATTGCAATAGCTTTGTAGTAGATTTTGAAGTCAGGTAATGTGATGCCTACAATTTTATTCTTTTTCTTCTAGAGAGCTTTGGCTCTTCTGGGTCTTTCTTGGGTTTTTATGAACTTAGGATTGCTTTTCCTATTCCTGTGAGAAATTACTTTCAAATTTGAATAAGATTTTTTTTTTTTTTTTTAGTTTATAGATTGCTTTGGGAAGTACAGGCATTTTAACACTATTAATTCTTTCATTTCATGAACACAAAATATCTTTTCAGTTATTTCTGTCCTTTTTAATTTCTTTTGTCAGTGTTTTTCTAGTTTTCAATGTACAGGTATTTTAACTCCTTGGTTAAGTTTATTCCTAAGTGGTTTTTTTTGGTGTTGTTATTGTAAATGAGATTGTTTCTTGGTCTCTTATTCAGAAAGTTTGTTGTTACTGTATGAAAACACGATTGATTTTTTTAATGTTTATTTTGTATCCTGTAACTTTCCTGAATTCATTTATTTCTAACTTTTTTTTTTTTTTTTGAGACAGAATCTCACTCTGTAATCAGGCTGGAGTGCAGTGGCATGATCCTGGATCACTGCAACCTCTGCCTCCCTGATTCAAGTGATTTTTTTGCCTGAGCCTCCAGAGTAGCTAGAACTATAGGCATGCTCCAGCACACCCAGCTAATTTTTGTATTTTTAGTAGAGATGGGGTTTCACCATATTGGCCAGTCTGGTCTTGAACTCCTGACCTCATGATATGCCCACCTCTGCCTCTCCAAGTGCTGGGATTACAGACATGAGCTACCATGCCTGGCCAGTTCTAACTTTTTTTGGGAGACAACTCGTACTTTGATTTTGGCTTGTTGTTTTAATTGACTGCCCTAATATGGCGTAGCTCAGCTGTCTCCAGCTCAGCTTAGCTCTTGACATGACAAATTGCCTTCATTGGTAATTTCTTGCCTTCAATAAAAAAGGATTTTTAAGTAAATATTTAATCCATAATACATTTACTTATTTGCCCACTTTTTAATATATATCACCAAATTTTTTCCTTGAACAGCTACTAACTCTCATCTGACCACTATCTTGGCCCTGACCCCATACTTCACAGTCACCTTCTTGGTAGTAACTATTAGTTTACATATCTGTATATCTCTGTATTTTGCCTTTATATGCCTGTGCATGTACATTCATATCTATATACATTCATATATGCATTTTTATATATCTACATACATTTGTGTCTATCTCTATATTGACATATCTGTATACATCTGTATAATGTTTGTATTTGTTTGTATCTATAAGGTTTCTTTGTCCAACTAGAATATAATCCTTGAATTATTTTTTCTTATTACATGAATACGTAAAGAAAGAAAAATCCTTGAAAGTATTCACAAAAGTAAGAATATGTGAGTCTCTTCTTTATTCATTTAAATTTTCAAATGTTGTCATGCATTGAATGACTAAACTGAGCTGAGAACAGAGAACTCTCTATGGAAATTCCATGTTTAGAACAAATATCAGCCTGCCATGAGCAGGAGCCTGACTTCTTTGGGGTCCCCTTAGAGTCCATCTGTCTCTGTGGTTACTTCCACCCAGCCTGGAGTTGCAGTGCCAATATTTGCTTTGTTGAGAGAATCCAGAGAGCTGTCATATATATCAAGCTTGCTGGTGTCACTTTTAGTTGCTGCTATAATGTAGCTATAGCTAGAGATTTCTGAACATGGACTGAGAGGGGTTTTTTCCTCCAACCACAAAATATGTGATATCGTTTCCAATTCTCTTTTCAATATCCTCTTCTCCAATTCTGTGACACTGACTGGGTATCCTATGATTCAATTTAAAATGACCAACTGCTCAGGGTTAACATCAGACTCCACAGGTTTAAGACTCCAATCTCACAATCTCACTCCAGATGCAAATTTTTACTTCTGATCAACTGGGTATAAATTGGGGATTCCCATGGCTTCCTCCTCAGGTTTGGTAATTTGTTAGAGTGGCTTACTGAACTCAGGAAGCCATTTACTTAGGTCTGCTGGTTTATTATAAAGGATAAAAATAGCTGCCAATTGAAGAGGTAGATAGAGTGAGGTTCAGAAATGTCATAATGGTGGGACCTTCTGTTACTCATGGGGTTGAGGTGTACTACCCTCCTGGCATGTGAACATGTACCCCAATTGGAAGCTCTCAGAACTCCACCATTTAGTGTTTTTTATTTGAGATTTCATTATATAAGCTTGATTAAGGCCACTGGTAATTAAATTTCAAGCTCTCTCTCTTCCCAAATGTTGGGTTGGAGGGGTTGGTGCTGGGGAAGGGGGTAGGATTGAAAGTTCCAAGCTTCTAATTAAGGTTTGCTCTTTCTGGCAAGCAGTCCTCATCCTGAAGCTATCTAGGGGTCTGCCAAGAGTAGCTTTACTAGACCAAAACACATTCCTATCAATTTTATCCCTTAGGAAGTTCCAATGGTTTAACAGCTCTGTGCCAGGAACTGGGGACAAACACCAAATATATTTCTTATTTCACTACAAGTTGATATCAAAATTTATAAGCCTATATATTTAAAAATACATAAATGTACTTAAGAGGCCAGTAACAAACTGGGAAAGGGTTGGGTGTGAATATGCTGAATATCCATATAGATACATCAGCTACTTTTGCTGCAATAATGTTCAATAATGTCACATAACAACCACCCACACAAATACAATAACATTTTATTTAGCTCACAGGTCCATGAGATTTGGCTGCCCTCCTCTGGACTCATTTTTGTACCTGCGGTCAACTGAGGGGTAGTAAGGCAGCTCTACTGATCTTGTTCGGGTTTGCTCCCAAGACTAAGAGCCAGCTAGCTGTCATTTAATACAGGATAGACTTGGCTGGATGATAGGGAATGATTCAAATACATTCACATGTATTTCATCCAGCAGGCTAGCAAAGATAAGTTCTCATGGCAACAGCAGAGCAATGAAAACCAATAGAAATGCAGAAGCATTTTAAAGGATCTGCCTGTATCACATTTGCTAGCATGCCATTTGTCAACCTAGGTCACATAATTGATCACCATGTTAAGGAGTGAATATAATATCTTTTCCTGAGTAGGAAGGTACTGCAAAGTTCCATGGCAGAAGGACACTTTCCTGGAAAAAGGGAGGGAAAAGAATTGGGCCTTCAATGCAGTCAATGCATAAACTATAGAAACAGCTTCTATTAATCTGTAAGAAAATCAATAAACATTCTACTAGAAAAATAAAGACAAAGTGATAATTGCCAGATAAAAAATACAAATAGCCACAGGGTACAATACTACATTGAAAACGTTTTTTACAACGAGTTAATAATAATAACAGTAATAAAACTTGAATGCTAATAAAGTGGTCTAACATATATTAATGCTAAATTTTGTAGGAAGAGAATAATTTAGGGGATATTTTGTAGAAAAATTAATGTAAAAGTATATTAAGTGCTATTTCTTAACAATATTAAGTTTATAATCTAGTAAATCCTTTTCTTAGAATATAGACTTTAAGACACTGTTAATTGGAATAATTGTTCACATGCAATTATTTTTTCAGAATTATTCATATGAGCTTAAGATAAATGCTTGCTGCATCTAAGAGTTGGGGAGCATGGGAAGGTTCATGTGAATTAGGAGCTGGGCTGGATAGCAAGTGAGCCTGGCAGGACAGCGTGCACACTGCCTTCCTGACAGGATGAAAGGCATGGTCCAAGTGTGTGTTCCAACACTTACAATGTGGTTTGAGTTCAAATTCCTTATTTGGGAAAGGGATGATAGCAATATTGACAGGATTTCTGGAAATATGATGAGAGAAGGGACCCCCTTGTTGAAGAAGACGATGGGTATGAAGCTGGGAGTCTCGGATTTGAAATTTGACAATAATTGTTATTTTGTTAAAGTAACTGTCATTTATTGAGGACCATGCTACATTCAAAGAGGGATCAGAGAAGTTAAATGGCTTGTCCACAGCCATACAGTTAGTTGAATGGAAAAGCCAGAGTATAAAAATAGGACTTTATGACTCTAAAGCCAAAGTACTTTCTGTTATTATACAGAGTAAAACACTCTTATTTCATCTGCACCTTGGATGATAAAGATGTAGAATGACCAAGTATGAATGAAATGAGATGTGATAATACAGTTCCTTGGGCACAAAATTAAAGGAAAAAAACTGTCTTGGGTATTGGTTATTGTAGTAAGCAGAATATAGCTCTGAAGGCGTTCACATCCCAGTCCCAGGAATCTGTGAATATATAATCTGAGTAGAAGGGACTTTTTAGGTGTGATAATGTTAAATATTTTGAAATGTGGATATTATCCTGTATAGTTTAGTGAACCCAACATAATCACAAGGGTCCTTATAAGAGAGAGGCAGGAGGGTCAGTTTGAAAAAGAGAGATGATAATGGAAGCAGAGATCTGAGTAGTATGAGGCAAGAGCCATGAGCTAAGTAATGTGAGTAGCCTCTGAAAGCTGGAAAAGGCAGGAACACAGGTTATTCCTTAGAGCCTCCAGAAATTATGCAGCCTTGAAAATTCATTTTATATTCCTGACTTTTAGAACTATAACATAATAAATTTGTGTTGTTTTAATCCATTAAGTTTTTAGAAATCTGTTAGAGCCTCATTTGGAAACTAATGCATTTACTTTACTTATTCTGTTTAAATAATAGATACAAATAGGTTTTGGGTTCTCTATTTGATTATTATATATGAATATACATTTCATTATCCTATTTTATCATCATGTGAGTAGCCTAATTTTAGACAAAATCAAGTCTTCAAATAATTTCATGGATCGGTATGTTTCTGATAATGAGAAAATCCAAATAAATAAATAATTTCATATAAAGATAGAGAAAGAGGTTGATTTCATTAGACAATCAGCTAATGACACTGTTGAGGATAAACCCTAAATCTCTGTATTAAGGGATATGTTCCAATTAGAGAGAGGAGAAACACTGGTCAAAAGGATGCAGGTTTCAGTTAGGATATGAATACAGGATTCAATTAGGGTGTAGATGATACTGATCACCTCTTGATAGGGTCTTGACTAGTCACAGGAAATATTCAAGATGTCTTTCTGTATGCCACTTTTTACATGATACATTTTAGTCTAGAGGGCCTTATGCATTAATACAGGGGACTACACAGTGGTCATGTACTTTCAGTCAGTTCCAAGATGCATGCACTTTGACTTCCCTGTGGCATATTAACACAGCTAAGTTCTGGGCTGATTAGGTAGCAGGCTTAAAACAAAGACTATTATTTCAGCAGTAAAAGCAGCACAAGGCACCTCCAAGTCCTTTATTGAGGTTTTAGTGGATCCAGAAGGAAGCAATACCCATAGCCTTTCCCCTCAAAAATAGGTCTCAAAAGCCAACATTCACAGAGACCAGGAGCGTGGCTGGATGTGGATATGACCACGGTGGCTTTCTTTGGATCAGAATTTGGCTGAGTAGGGTCCCCTTCAAAATAAGCAAAATAGCAACTGCTGCAGTCTTGACCTATGAGCAGATTGCCTCTTTAATTGTATTTCTCTCAGCACAAAGTGCATGGCAATGAGGTTTACTAGTCTATCACTCTTTCCAAGAGAATACAGAGCAATAATTAAAAGCAGGAAACAATCTCTAATTTTTAGCTTTCACTCCTCCTGTTTCTCTTGCCTATTGTAATAATAAAAAAGGAGAATATTTGGAATAAGAGGAGCTCTTACTAATCATGTATGATAGAAGTTAATTTTTTTCAACTAACATCAGTTAATCAATTTAAAAGTTCTAAGTGGTGTAGGGCATGCTAAACTTGGCTATGGATGTTTCCAGGAAAAAAAATTAAAATAATAACTTTTCTGAAATAGAATATCTCTTGCTAGAGATGGCTAGTGATACAAGTCATACAATTCTAATATTATTTTCAAAATTGCATATTCTGAAATAAAACATTTGGAGGACAACATTATCTGATCAGAGATTTTTTAAAAATTCTACTTCATGTTTAATGAAGCAAATGACCTCCTGTAAAGCTTGACTATTTTTGTTAAAGGAGAGATGAGTTCTATTAATCTGTAGATATTAAATACATGAGAAAAATCTTCATACAGTAGTTTGACTATGTGACTAAAATAGGAGGAAAACTACTTTCAGTCTATGATAAAACTTTAAGAAAAATAGTAATCATTTTTAAAATCTTATTTTAGATATGTAGTACACAGTTAAGCAAGTTGTGTTATTCTATCCTATTTTTTGCGGGAAAGCATATTACAAAAATTCAAATTCAAATGAAGGTGATTATTATAAGGCCCACTACAGATATTAAGTACTGCCACTAATAGTGAGGACCAGTGTTAAGCAACGTCACAGGATTTAAAAGCAGTTTTTTTCCTGGTATCCTAATGTCTAAATGGTGAGATCCCATTCTGTAGGTATGATAAGCCATCTTGTAGGTTAAAATTCATGGAATGTAGAGTCAAGCTTTACCATTTTCCAGAATCGATAGTGGACATTTAATAAATTATTATAATTAATAATAATAACTCCATGTTCTTGAACCTGTATTTGCATATGCAGAAGATGATTTCATCAGCACCTAATAGGCTTACGTATTCACAATTATATCACGGGGTGACGATATCTGTTTCCTGGAAAACTGGCAATAGCTAATCAAGATGCTTGAAATCTTGCTGAAGTTACACTTTCCAGACAATTGCATACACAATCTGGTCAACATCTGAAGTATGCGGTGGATTCCACAAAACTGTTGTGGAATCATTTTTTGTGTTTGGCTCTCACTTCTGTGGATGATAATATTTTTGAGTGTTGAAGTGAGGATGTTGTTTTTCTCTAGTTTCATGTTTCAACTGAAAATATAAGGGAATTCACAGATGTGCTAGTTTTAAGTGGCCATTATATTATAAGCCAAGATACTCTAACAGAAAAATTGGAAAGGTAAATAAGCATTGTGTGATTTAAAATTAATATATAATTAATTTGAATGACAATAATGATATTTATACAAGAAATAGTAAATATCTTGGATAAAATTCAGAATTATCCTATTCTTATGACATATTTTAAAATCCACAAAGCTAGAGAAGGAATTTATCGTAAACCATTATTTGTTATCAAAATTTACTGTATTCAATATATCACTTTGAAATTAAATAACAGAATAGAAATTGTTAATAACATTGTTATAATTGTTTTTGTGATTGTAGAAATTTTTGTATGTAATGGTAAGAATAAAAACGATATTATCAAATAAAAAATATAATTCTTCATAGATTCTATGATCACATACCTGAGAAATCCTGAGTTGTTAACTGAAAACTATTAGATATAATGAAAAAAAATTACTAAAGAGGCTGGATAATAAAAAAAAATTAAAACACAATAGTGATCTCACATTCCAGCAATAACTATCTAAATTTTATAATTGATAAGGCAATACCACTCATAACATTAAAAGATAATATTTGGGGGACTAGGCAATAAGCAAACTTGGTAAGTCATATAAAGAAACTGCAAAATTGAGACATGTTGAAGGATACATATTTTATACATGAGAGTGGTTATCCATGCAGGAGAGTGAAGGAGAAACTTATGAATAGAAGAGAAACGAAGTAAGAACTGAGCCTTAATTACATCAATGACAAGGGCATATGATGAAGACAGGTTTATGTTTAATTCAGCTTCTTGTCCCTGAGGTTAAAAATATATGGAGAATAAAAGATAGTTGGCCCATGTATTTTGTTCTAAACTGTTTCCACAAAGTATTGTAAAAATAGATATTCTGTCCAAGTTAACTTACAGTTTGCATAATGTACCAATTAGCATTCCAACAGTTTTCTATGGCATTTCTAATGTTACATAAAGGTACAACGAGGCAAGAATATAAAAATGAAGCATTTCTCAGTGACAAATTTCGACAACATTGTGTGACAAACTCATGCAAAGGGAACTAAAAATAATGTATATGAGAAAAAAGGGGAAGGTTTACAATTATTATTAACAAATAATCCACATGAAAAAAGAGGAAGGCAAACAGAAGGGCCCAAGGACCTATTTATATCACTTTTAAGGGTCCTTATCATTGCCAGGCTTGAAAACAGAGAGATGAGGTAAATTACCTGGGGGCACAGCTAAGATCAGCAAGCATTTATTGACATCCTGCTAGTGACAGATACTGAGCTAAATGCCAGGCATTGGCTAAAAGGGTAGATCTTAAGCGTTCTCACCAAACACACCCACACACCCTCACACAGTGTATTAAAAAATTACTTATAATGGGGGAAATGCGTATATCTATGAAAATATTTATTTTAAAAATAATTAACCATAAAGAGGAAAGGGGACATGACTGCTTAATTGTGGGGAAATATTTTAATCAACATGGGTATGTTTCATAGGATGTCAAACCACTATTGGGAATTATGATGTGAAAGAGAAATACGTTGAGACTGGCCAAGGGGTGGGAGTTTACACAAAAATGAGAGAAACCTGCGAGAGCATCTGGCAGGAGCTCCAATATAATCCACTAAAGATTTTCTAATGGCACAGTTGGACTTTCCTCTGAGATTTCCCTATAAATACTTGAATCTTCTACTTTTCACATTCGTCTTCCCATAGGCTTGAAATGGCAATAAGTTTATATCTAGAAAGCACTTTGCAAATTCATTGCAGGCACACTTATTATGACTAACCCTTGGTTCATGAGGTTAACTTGCTGGTTATATGCATAAAGTACTCTAAAAATATGTTATAATGAAGCTTATTATTTGTAGGGGAGCTTAAAAAGGTGTATTTTGACAATGACTACTAGAAGTCACGATGTCTCATAGCCATCCTCTTAAGGCAAGTGTAGTTCAAATGCCCATAAGGACCAAAATTGTTTTTTCAAGGCATGTGTGCTTAACAAATAGAAATTGCTCATTAAATATAAAATTGGACTTTAAATATAAAATTGGACTTATTTGAGAATATTCCTTGAATATTCTTAATGAAATGAAAAGTAATAGTTTTCAGAGTTATCATTCTCTTTAAAAAATACAGTGGTGCCACCAGGTTTGAACACTTCCCTGGGTTATGATGTAAAGCAATAGAATTTTTGTAAAATTCAGCTCATGGATTTTATTTGACCAAGTGCTGCATTCTCTAAAACTATCTGTGTATGATTAAGTACAGATTTAAACTGTCATATGGATTTTACAGTTTTTTTTCCACTGCCTGAGTTCAAGGGATCCTCCCATCTCAACCTCTCTAGTGGTTGGGACTATAGACATGCACCACCATGCCTAATTTTTGCATTTTTTTTTTGTAGAGATGGTGTTTTACCATGTTGCCCAGGCTGATCTTGATCTTACCAACTCAAGCAATCTGCCTGCCTTGGCCTCCCAAAGTGCTAGGATTACGGGTGTGAGCCAATGTGCCTGGCTGAGTTTTAGAGTCTTCAAAAAAAGATAAAGCTGTTTTTGAAGTTCTCTGTTCCAGAACCTGTACTGCATGCATTATAGGATTTATTATTTAATCTTGTTTTATTGAAATAAAAACTATTAATTAGAGAAATGCACAGATATTTTGTTAACTTTGATGAGTTTTGGCAATTGTATGAAACTTTGTAATTTGCAACACTTGCACAAAGTGATTCATAGACAATTTTCATCCCCTCAGAATATTTCATTCTATAACTTTTCTCAACTGTTTATGCCTCCTTTTTCAATCAAACACTACCATAATAGACTAGGTTGCCTATATTTGAATTTAAGAGCATTAGGATACATAGTTTCATTCAGTGTGTGATTGCTTTTGCATTATCTAATGTTTTTTGAATTCATTCATGTTGGTGTATTAATAAATAATTGTTCATTTTTTTACTGATTATCATTTCATTGCATGAATGTGTAAATTATGCATAAGGGTGTACAAGTATGTTTTTATTTTATAGATTTTGAAACAGAGTCTCTCTGTGTCGCCTAGGCTGGAGTGCAGTGGTGCGATCATGACTGACTGCAGCCTCAACCTCTCAAGATCTAGGGATCCTCCTACTTCAGCCTCCTAAGTAGCTGGGACTACAGGTATACAACACCATGCCTGGCTAATTTTTAAATGTTTTATACAGATGGGGTCTTGCTATGTTTTACGGGCTGGTCTCAAACTCATGCACTGAAGAAATCCTCCTGCCTTGGCTTCCCGAAGTGGTGGAGTTACAGGTGTGGGCCACCTTGCCTGGCCAATGATGCTTACTGATATTTCTGAAAATGACGTTTTTAATATCCTTTTTTTAAAGTTTACATTGCTTGGGAACACAAATGCAATTGCTTTTTGTATTTTGACTTTGTTAATTGCAAATTTGCTAAATTCTTTGTTATTCCAATAGATTTAAGATTCCTTTGAATTTCTTATGCACAAATCATGCTGGAATAAGGCAAAGATATTCACTACAAACACTTCCATTCAGTAATTTTCTTTAGGTAGTATATAGTGCAATAATGCAAGAAAAGATATAAAAAACAAAAAAAGAAAAAACAATTTAAGAGGACATGAATCTGTCATTGGTTTTGAATAACCTGATTATGTTGATTTAATTTTTGCTACATCTTTTCTGAGAAGAGATTTTCCTTCAATTTTTTTCAATCTCCATATATACTTGATCTCAAATTTTAAAAGAGTCATGTATTTCTTATTTTATATGTTTTAGATACAATTGCATAAAGGCATTAATTATTACATAAAATGAACAATCTCTTTAAAAAAGGTAAAGCAAACATGAAAATAATCCTGTGATTCAGGGATTATAGCACAAAATGAAAAACAATCTTAGAAAGGGAACTCAGAAAAGCATAATTGACTGGTGTCTATAAAAAAAAAGTAGTAGTATTACAGATATAAATTAAAGTAATTACCCCAAAGAATAAGACTGACTGACTGAAAAAATATTGAGTAAAATAAAAAACAAGAAAACTGCATTTGGGAGAGGATGAGCCAGAAGTAGTCGTAGGGAAGTGGCTGTATATAAGTTACAAGAAGGAGGATATGCAATCTTCTCTGATCTTGTATAAGTTACCTAGGACTATTTATCCCACTTTGATAGTTCAATGAATTCAGAACTAGGTTTTGAATCGTTGAAATGGCTTGCATACTGTGATGATCATTGTAATTTGGGTGGTCATGGAGGCACTATTTCCCTTTCAAATCCTTGGGTAATTATCTTCTTTTTGATGTAGAAATTAACTCAGGAAGAGATTACTAACATGTCAAAAGTCAACACAATTAAGTAAAAACAGGACTCTAATTCTGGTCTCTATTTCCCTCTCTCTGCAACACCAACAGAACTTACAAAAGAATTTGTTAAAAGTCTTGAAAAGAGGCTAAGGCCTAAGCTTTTAAAATTCATTTTATGCTCAATATTATTTAAAGCCCTAGCCCCTTAAATAGAAAAACATACAGGGAGTATTAGAAATAGACTTAAGGCTCATTTGTGATGCCTAGTGGCTAAAATTGTTTCTAAATAACAGATTGATGTATGCTAAAACAGCACTAGGGCACTTGACCTACTTCCTAAATGTCAAATCTTATATTGAGGGTTTAAGCATTTGAAACTTCAGACCTGCCTTTTTTACAGATTTTAGAGCAAACTGAAAGAATTTCATGACTTAACATGCTGAAGGTGTTACTTAAGGCGTGTTGATAGAGGTACCAAAGGAGAAATTGTCTTAATCCCTCTAGGGAAGTAAAGGAAATAGAATGAATGCTTAATGATGACATTTAGATTAAAAAAAAAATTGTACACACCCTCCACCCCCCCACACACACACTCACACAATCAAACA
Organism: Cebus imitator; assembly: GCF_001604975.1. NCBI lineage: Eukaryota > Metazoa > Chordata > Mammalia > Primates > Cebidae > Cebus > Cebus imitator. Next base: position 2,086,108 of record NW_016107613.1, on the reverse strand, counting down.
CGTAGCCCTGTAACACATAATAAATCTACCTTGATTCCTCACCTGAAGTAGTTTGGCCTATATACTCATGTTTAAATGCATAAATAATTTATGTTATATATGAACAATTTTATGCTATTAAGTTAACAGAGGTATTCCATTGAACATAAAAATAATGAAAATTAAATGACTTTCAATTACATTTATTTCAGTTTTGAAATAAGATGATGTTTTAAGATAACTAAAAGGAAGTTCTCTTTTAAGCCAATAGGACTAGACCTAAGGAACAAGAGATTATATCAGATTAAATAAGTATCTGATTTATTTAAAAATGGGTCTGGACCAATAAAATTATGACAAATCTAGATAACCTAATTAAGAGAAATAAGTTTATCCAAGTGTATTACTTACCTTTGTGGTTGGCAATCATATTTATTAATAAACAATTCTTGATGCTAGTAGAGAAACTGTGCAGAGTGAACCATTGTTCTCACCAAGAAAAACAGACATATGCTTACTTTCATAATACAGTAGAGGAGTCCATTTTTTCCTTTTCTCCTCTGTAAGATGGTAATATTGCAATTTGCTATATAGTTTTTTGTTAGAATTAAATAAGATAATCTACGTGAAAACATTTTATGTACTCCAGCTTTTATTTTATTTATAAATTCTACTCAGTATAAATTTTATTTATAAATACCATCCATATAGATACTGAGACTGAATGAGTACTTCTCTGTGCTGAGAATTAGGAATACAGTAATGACCAAGATGAAATCCCAGAATTTGTGAAACTTACACTCTTTGTGAAACTTATACTCTGGAGAAAGAGATACTAATATTAACTCACATAATCAATTATTTACTATTGTGTTATTGCTAAAATGGACAAAATTCTGATCTAGATTATGCAGGCAGTGAAGACTGCCATGAGGAAATGGTACTTCAAATGGACTCTGGAGGTTTAGTTACAATTAATTATTCATAGAAGGAACATGCTCTTAGCAGAGGAAAGGACATAACTGAATGCTCTGTGGTGGGAAATATAAGCCTGTGTTATGAGAATAGGACATTTGAGACTGATATAGGAATATGAGTTTGGCTGTTAGAAAATACAAGGAAAGTGGCCTAAAATCAAGCTGGTGAGGTAAACTGGGGTGAAATATTTATGTCCTAGTTAGATCTTTAGTCCAAGAAAGATGAGGATCTTCTGAAGGGTTTCAAGCAGTGGGGGTGACATGATCAGATGTGTACTTTTAGAGGATTCCTCTTGCTACGTAATGAAAAATGAAGTAGAGAGTGGTGGGAGAGAATTCAGTGATATCTACAGGCTACTTCAGTTGACTAAGTAAGAAACAATGACAGCCAGACCAGGGCAGTAGGAGCAGAAATGCAGAAAGGTGCTTTGCAAGGGGTCACTGCAACTGTGACAGAGTAGCGTTCATATTAATGTGTTAACTGTGGTTAGGTTTTTCAAGTGAAAAGGTGGTCTAAGTGTCTATTTGTCTATAATGTTTTGGTTATTGAGATTAGGATGAACTGTATAAAGGTTTTTTTCTTTGCTATCATTTGTTCAGAAATGTATAAGTAGAAACAAAGCATGAGTAAAAACAAAAGTGACATTATTTAACATGAACAGCTCTGCTTCCAAGGAATTAACAAGTACGGTAGTTTCATTTTATCAGGTACTAGTTAATACATAGTTTGCCAGGAATTTCTGAAGTTGAAGTTTGGTTCTGTGGTTTGGAGAGCCTCAATCTAAGTTCAGAGGCTTTGTTCCCTCTAAATTTTAAGCAGCAGACAGTGGTGAGCTACAAAAATATATATTCCTGCTATTTGAGAGTTATTTGTTCAAACAGTTTAGATAAACGACTTCCTGTTTGGAAACACTTACTACTGTTTCTCTCTCTCTCTCTCAGATATCTCCTTATTTGGTGATATCTCCTTTACTGAGGTGCCTACTTGGGAAGTGACAGCATAAGGGAAAATAGATGCTGCCTAAATAAATGTAAGCATTGCTGAGAAAGAAACCAGCTTAAGATGTAAATACTGATAATAATAAAAAACAATTCGACCCTTGGGATGAATATAAAGACAAATCATATTCAAATACTATATCACGATTTTTAGCTTCCACAGAAATATTTATTATTCATGTTCTACATGTAATACTGGAAACCCCATTTACATTTAAGATTTAAAAGTAATGACAAGTACAGCAGATATCAAGTGGTCTTGGCTTATGTAACTGTTGAGGTGCTCCAGGAGGGCACAGCTCCGGGTGAAATGAAAAGTATAAAACCAATAATAACAATAAAAAAAATCGGAGGCATCTTTTAGGGAGAAGATTTTAGCATCTATCTCACCTCACAGGCTTGAGAGTCCCTCCTAGTGCTGAACTCTCAGGCAATGTGGTCTTTTGTCGGGGTAAAAGGTGACTTTCATCAAATGATTCATACCTGCTTCAAGGCCGTGCAGAATTTCCTGGAGGATTATGATGCCTATCCAGACTGCAACGCACTTGTGGTTCGAGGTTTATCCAAACCTTAACAGAAGTGATTGGCATTAGCAGAACTGGCAGCACCAGGATCTCAGAAAATTCACCCCTTCACAACCTCCACAAAAGCAATGAAAAGCTGGCAATAAATATAAATATAAATATAAATATAAATATAAATATAAATATAAATATATATTCTTCCGAACTCTGGAAATAAATCAAAGGCTTGTAGCAGCGTGAGGGTCTGTATTCAATAAAAATTACTGAATCACAGTAAAAACAAGTTTTGTGCTATTTTAGCTCACTCTAATTCTACCCAGTTTCACAGCTCAGGGATAGCCTTGAGAAAAAAAAAAAAATTCCCCGAGTGCCCAGGACCAGAGGTGGCAAAATTGAGTTAAAGCTCTTTCTAAGCTTCATTTCCACAAAGATTGCATTATTTGACTTGTCTCGTGCTTTCACAGAAAATTCTACTCAAAATGCATGTCTTTATTTGACTTGATAGAACATGCTCAGTGCTAAAAGAATCAGAAAACATTGACTGGCCAATATTTTAATATACCACTGCCTGAGGCAATAAGTAACCTTTGGGACAAACAATAGACTAACCAGAAACCTTAAAAGAAAATGAGATGTCTGTAAGACTTTTAAACCACCAACATACTTCTGGGCACCCAGAAGCCATTAAACATGCCTAGGACTGTGCCCATGTTTAGGAAAGAGCTGAGAAATTCTAGAAAGCATGTTTTCTGACCATAATAAAAAGAAATTAGAAATTATTACAGAAACAGTTTTAGTAAATTAATAAATATTTGGATATTAACAACAGATTCCTAAATAACCAATGGGTCCAATAAGAAATAATAAGGAAAATTATTAATAAAGATAAAATATGAATAAAAATAAAAATGCAATGTTAAAATACATTTGGAGATGAACTAGACTTAAAAGGAAATTTATAGTAGTAAATGCCTATGAAAGAAAAGAAAATTCTCAAACTAATAACTTGACCTTCTACCTAAAACATCCAGAAAAAGAGGAGCACTAAGCCCTAAGGCAGCAAAAGAAAGGAAATATTTACTATTAGAACATAAATAAATAAAATGGAGAAAAACAATAATCAACAAGACCAAACATTGTTTTTTTTGAAAAGATCAACAAACTGAAGAACTTTTAGCTATGCATATTAACTAAGAATAAAGAGAGACGATTAAAATTACTGAAAGAGAAAAAAAGAGAGATAATTACTACAGACCTTAGAGGGAAAAAGAGATAATAAGGAAATGTTATGAACAATTTTATGCCAACTAATTAAATTATATGAAATGGAAAAATTTCTGGAAAGACATAAAAACTAATGAAATTAACTCAAGAAGAATAGAACATTTGACTAAATCTATAATAAGTAAAGAGAATGAGTTATTAATTAAATGACTCTTCACAAAAAAAAGTGCAGGAGTATATGGCTTCACTATTAAATTCTGTTTAAAAAAAATGAACACGAATTCCCTCAGATTCTTGCAAAAAATAGAAGGAAAAACTTTCTAATTTACTTATAACATCAGCATTCTGATACAAAACCAGACAAAGTCATCACAAGAAAAGGGAATAAAGACCAATGTTTGTTACAAATATAGATGCAGAAATCCTCAACAAAATACTTGCAAAAAAAATCCAGTAATGTGTGAAATGTATTGTACACGATGGTAGTGTGGGCTTTTTTTTCTGTCTTTTGAAATGGGGTCTTGGTCTATCATTTAATCTGTAGTGCAGTGGCATAATCATAGCTCACTGTAACCTCTAATTCCTGGGCTTCAGTGATCCTCCCAACGTGGCCTCCCAAGTTGCTGGGATTACAGGCATGCCCACCAAGCCTAGCTAATTATTACTATTTTTACAGAGACGAGGTCTTGATATGTTGCCAGGGCTGGTGTTGAACCCCTGGCCTCAAGGAATCCACCCACCTTGACCTCCCGAAGTATTGGAATTACAAGTATGAGCCATCACACCTGGCTGATCAGGTGAGTTTTATCCTAAGAATGTAAGCCTTGTTCAACATATGAAAATTGAATAATATAATATATTATTAACAGAATAAAAAGTAAAATTACATGATTGTCTCAATAGATGCAAAAGAGCAATGACAAAATCCAACACTTTTTAATGTTAAAATACTCAACAAATTAAGTATACAAGGTCACTTCCTCAATCTAATAAAGGGCACCAATGAAAAACCTAGAGCTAATATCATACTTAATGCTCAAAGACTGAAAGCTCTTCCCTAAGAGCATGAACAAGATAAAAATGTCTACTCTCCGCACTTGTATTCAGCAATGGGCTGGAATTTCTGGCTAGGGAAATTAACATGAAAAACAAAAAAAAATGCATAATATTGTAAAGGAAGATAGTTCGGATTCTCAACAGCAAGATGGCCAACTCGAGTTTCTCCCAATAAAAAGACCAAAACATTAAATAAGCAATTATACTTCTATTGAAGTGATTGAGGAATTACACTTCAGAGCATGAGGAAAGTGACAAAATCCCTGTGTATCACAGAAGCCCAGGATATCTCTATAAAGAGGAGAATGAGGCATCCACTTCTGCCACATTGTCTTCTCTATGTAGTTCAGTCAAAAGTCAGAAGAAACTTGTCCTTACAGGAAAATAGGTAAGTTAGAGATCCCCAGCAGGTCCCATTGCCACCACAAGTGCCAGCAATTCTTGCTACAGAAAGGTCATACAGTCATCATAGGCCTTGAATCCTGTGAGGATTCTTGGAGAGTAGATGGGAGTTTGTGTACCTGCATGGTACCAGAGTAGGAGTTCACTCTGAACACCTCCCACCCTGCCAACTACGTTGCTATGGCATGGCAACATCTTGAAAATGAACACACTGGTAGAGTACATCCTGCCCTAGGGGCCAGGAGCAACTGTCTATGTATCCCCGAGGTCCTGCCATCATTTCACCATGCTCACACAGGTGCTTCCAACACTAGGATTTTATCTTTCTGGAGCCTAGGCAGGATGAAAAGACTAGGATTTTCAGTTGGAACATACATGGTATCCCACTCCCTGCAGGAACAGGGGGACTGCCATAATATGAAAGCTGCCATACAACTGGTCAGCCCCTCACCAATGTGCACCTGCACCTTACAGTCAGCTGGTCCCTTATGTTCATGTGTACCAGCACCCAGCCTGAAAGCTAGCCAGGTGGCAGCCCTGGCAGTTGACATACCACCACAGAGCTGCCTCACCATGCAATATGTATGCCTGCTGGCACCCCAGTCTGGACAACTGGCCCAGTGGTGTCCCTGTCTCTCTGGGAAGACCACTGCAGAGCTGCCTGGCCCTGTTGCCACCACATGCATCTGAGCTCAACTCAACAGGCAGGCTAGTGGCAGCCACCATTTGAAAATAGAAGTAATCAAAATAGAAAGTAAAAAAAAAGCAAGTCAAAGGTCCAACAAAATGTAGAGCTGTTCCTTTGAAAAGATAAACAAAATCGACAAACCTCTAGCTAGGTTATGAAAAGAGAGAGAAGACTGAAACAAATAAAACTAGAGATGAAGAGACATTACACATGGGCATAGGGGGCCGGCTGGCTGTGAGGTGCAGGTGCACATGGTTGAGAGGCTGTCCAGCTGTTTGGCAGCTTCTGTGTTATGGCAGTCCACCTGTCCCTGGAGGGGATGGGGATGCCACGTAGGTTCCAACTGAAAATCTTAGTCTTTTCATCCTGCCTAGGCTCCAGAAAGATAAAATCCTAGTATTGGACACACCTGTGTGAGCATGGTGAAATGATGGCAGGACCTCAGGGATACATAGATACAAAAACACAGAAGATCATTTTGATTAAAGAGATATTATGAACAACCATACACCAACACATTTGATAATATAGAAGAAATGTATATTATCCTGGACATATACAGCCAGCCTACCAAAATTAAACTATGAGGAAATAAAAAATCTGAACAAACCAATAAGGAGAAAATAAATTGAATAAGTAATAAAAAGTCTTTAATAAAAGAAAAGCCCAGAACCTGATGGCTTGCTTCACTGACAAACATTTGAAGATGAATTAATATCAATTTTCCTCAAAGTATACCAAAAAAGTGATGAAGAGGCTTGAAGTATACCAAAAAATTGAAACTCATTATACAAAGCCAGCATTACCCTTATTCCCAAACCAGACAAGAATACAACAAAAAAGGAAAACTACAGGCCAATATTCCTAATGAACATAGATGTAAAAATTTTCAACAAAATATTAGAAGACTGAATCCAACAACACATTAAAAGATCATTTATTATAATTAAATGGGATTTACCTTAGGAATACAGAATGGTTTAGCAGACACAAATCAATAAACATAATACATCACATTAACACAAAGAAAGATAACCATATAACCCATTCAATAGACACAGAAAAGATATTTGACAAAATTAAGCATACCTTCATGATAAAATCTCAACAAATTAAACCAAAGACTGCATGTTCTCACTCATGAGTGGTTGTTAAACAATGAGAACACATGGACACAAGGAGGAGAACATCACACACTGGGGCCTGTCGGGGGATGGGGGACTAGGGGAGGGACAACAAGGGGTAGGGGGATTGGTAAGGGATAACATTAGGAGGAATACCTAACGTAGATGATGGGGTGATGGATGCAGCAAACCACTGTGGCATGTGTATACCTATGTAACAAACCTGTACGATCTGTACATGTACCCCAGAACTTAAAGTATATTTTAAAAAAATCCTCAACATTTAGGCATAGAAGGTATGTTCTTTAATGCAATAATGACCATGTATGACAAGTCCCCAGCTAACATCATGTTGAATGAGAAAAATAAAGTTTAGTAATGCCATAGGCTAAACAGAGACATCAATTTAATAGAACTGGAAGTTTAAAGATAAAGCCACACATCTATGGTCAACTGATTTTCAAGGAGCACCAAAGCCATATAATGGGGGAAAGAATAGTCTTTTCACTAAATGATGCTGATACAATTGAACATCTTCATCCTCATGCAAAAGACCCTTTTGTAATTCATTTTGCTTCCAATTCTTTGTCTCATTAAAAACAAAAGGATAACTTGATCAACATCTTACTAAGTTTTTTGATGACATATTTTAATGAGATTATTGTCATAGAATTCTGAAGAATTGAAGAATTTAAAAGAATGATCTGACTTGTTTTAAAACTTCCATTCCCATCTATGTATTTATGAGATAAATTAATTGTTATGTTATAATGGAAAAAAATAGAAAAACAGAAATTAAAATAGTAAATCCTGTCTTATTTAAGCAATAAATATGTCTACGAAAGAATAAGTAGTATTCTTTCATAGACATAAAATAATGAGGGAAAACTCCATCAACATTATATCAAAAGATGTGTTTTTATATTTAACAATAATTAAAACTTAAAACATATTAATTTACTTGTTGGAATGATAACTCATTCAAGAATATTTTAACTATTAGAGCTCTATTGGTAGAGAAAATAAAAAAATCAATTTGTATAGATATTTTTGTTGAAAAGAATTGTGCTGGGGTGACTTAGCTAAACTTTCAAGCATAGTAATATATTTCTTTAAAATAAAATTTTGTGTGAAATAGTAAGTGGATATAAATAGATATGTTTCTACATTTTATGAAAAGAAAATGTAAGAAAGCAATTACTTAATTCACATATAATAAAAAACTGATTTAATATCTTAATTAGAAGCCTCAAAAGGTCGGTACTGCATCNAACACGTATCAAATCGATACCAATGGATAATGATAATAAAAGCAAACACTCATATATTGTATATATGTTCCAGGTACTTTCCATGCCTTGTCATATGGAAAATTAATCAAACATTGCAATAACGCAACACATATATGTGTAAATACAATTTCCATTTCATAAATGAGGGTAGACTGAGGAAGGGAGCAATTAAATAACTTGCTAAGGTCACATTGCTAGTATGTAAAGAGATGTGGACCTAAATAGCTTTACTGCAGAGTCTGTAGTTATTTCATTTACAAAATGTCAGTATTGGCCAGGCGTGACGGTTCACGCCTGTAATCCCAGCACTTTGGGAGGCTGAGGTGGGCGGATCACGAGGTCAGGAGTTTGAGATCAGCCTGGCCAACATAGTGAAACCCAGTCTCTGCTAAAAATACAAAAATTAGCTGGGTGTGGTGGCAGGCGCTTGTAATCCCAGATACTTGGGAGGCTGAGGCAGGAGAATTACTTGAACCCAGGAGGTTGAGGTTGCAGTGAGCCGAGATTGTGCCATTGCACTTCAGCCTGGGCAACAGGGCGACACTCTGTCTCAAAAAAAAAAAAAAAAGTATTTAACAATATGAAACGACTTCAACTAACAGTAATGATTGTGACTGGACAACTCAAAAATGTGTTTTAAAGATGGGACATCAATTTTTAATATTATTTTGTGGTGTAAGAGCAAAACATATTGAAGACTGATGTTCTAGACCAATCTCACCTAAAGCACTGAGTGGGGACTCAGTTATCCAGTGTGGTCAACTTACACAGCTACAACTACACTGGTAGTCTTTCTCCAATATCTCTTTCACCTTCCCTGGAAAACATTCCTTCCCTAAGGACATCTTGCCTGTGATTGAGCAACTTATTTAATCTCCGAGGCCCATGTTTTTGCCTCTGTGTTTAAAAACACGTATTTGAAACATCTCTACTGAAACATAATCTTAGAGTCATTTAAGTTAATGTGATAATGTGATACCTAATTCCTTCTAAGTATGTGTATTTGTAGAAGTTCTTCCCTTTAAATAAAATTAAGATTACAAACACACACATACATGCACACATTCACATACTGCAAAACATTGAGCAGTAAAAACTGAACAAAGAAAGAATCCTACGCTGACATTGTATTTTTTCAATAAGTGGTGGCCAGTTTGAGTACCCGAAGATCACCACTATCCACTGATGTACATCCTTGCCTACACCCTTTATCCCACCCTGAAAGATCCCCTCTCTGCACTCTGTCCTTGCCATTAGCAGTGCATGTTGAATGAGTTGTTCTCAGTGGTTGGGCTGAATAGCCCTGAAGATTGGTGCTGATATATGCTACTGAGTTACAGACTGAGAAAGTTGTGAGGAGACTGAGCGCAACGGCAGGGGCTCAGTCAAGACAGAGGCAGTGACTCAGATGGAGGACTGGACAGGCCAACTTGAGACTTAGCCATTGGCTGAAACGAAGATGTTTGTCAGAAAGTTGGTGTCCGAAACTGATGCTAAGGCTTGGCTATTGAAGCTTAAGCAAGAGTCA
>NW_016107613.1:2052874-2076255 GCF_001604975.1 Cebus imitator | reverse complement strand
AAAAAAAAAAAAAAAAAAAGAAAAAGAAAAAAAGAAAAGGACCCAAATCAGGTAATGGTTTTCACTAGACAATGGAGCCTGAGGTCATGGCCAAGCCAAAGGCTGAGCCCATGCCTAGACACGGCCCTATTAAGACTAAAGCCAAGGCATGAGATGAGAAAAAGGCCAGCAGAGGTTTCAGGGTCAGAACAGATATGATTAGGTTGGTGCAAAAGCCATTACAATTTTTGCCATTACTTTTAAAGCCCAAAACTGCAATTACTTTTTAGAATTACCCTTTAGTCCTATTCAGATTAATAGCCAGAGCTGACACTAGCATAATATAGAGATGATGGATGCACAACACTGTGAATGTACTAAACACGACTGACTTGTACACTTAAAATGGATAACTGTATTTTACGTGAATTTCACCTCATTGAAAACAATGGTATTTGAAGTTGTATTTGTCCTTGAGGATCTCATCACCTAGGTGGGTAGACAAGAATAATTGAAGTAAAATGATTTGGAAATGTTTTTGAAGTTAAAAAAGGACAATAGAATTTGTAAAAAAAAAAAAAAAGGTCAAAATTAGAATTCATTTTCTGTTTAGCTACAAAAAAGTAAACATTTTATAAATTGAACAATATGTAGTTCTTTAGACTAATATTTAGTTAGTGTTTTTTTGTGCTTGATAGAAAAAAATTAACTTCAAATTAAGGAAAGAATGAAGTGTTGCTTTGGGTATGATCTTTACTGAGGATCTGATGAGTTGAGCTTCAGACTGTATTTTCTTTCAAAACTGAGCTTTGTTATACAGTTATTGTAAGAAATCAGAAATCAGAAATCAGAAAAGGACCAGGTAAGGTTTTCCTTTAGTCCTAGAACAAAATTTGAGTACCTGTGGTTGACAAACTAATGTTCTTAACTGTTACAACTGAAAATTCTTTAAGAGCTATGGCTGCTATAGATACCAGGCCTATGTTCAGATTTGCCCAAGATCTCAATTTTGCAATGAGAATGATCTCAATTATTGAAAACAATAATTCCTACCCTCAGAGTTAGTTTAGGACTTTACATTTTTTTTAATAATAAGAGTAAGAATAGCTAGCAATCAAATGAATGAGGACTTAATTTCTTATTTTTCAACTCAGCCATAGAATTGGCTCAATTGTTAAATGTTCAAAATATTATTAATGACTATTAAAACCAATAGACACAGTAATCATTATCTCAGAACATCTTGAACTGTCAAGTAGAGGAAACAAATTATGTCTTCTGAAATAGTTTAAAAATGTGTCTAAATATCTAACCACGACCAAAGGACTGTCTAGCAAAATAAGTACCACCATTTAACCAGAAAGATAAAATACTTACTGCATTTTTCTATGAAAAAACATAAATTAGTTTCCAAAGGAGACCAGCTATATTCTTTAAGTATCGATTCACTTAAAATTTACTTCCTTCACCTCCTGATACCCTATGATTCATGAATGTAAAGTATACACTAAGAAATATGCAGTCTTGGCAGCTAATCACAATGAGGCTGAGGTTAGATAAAAAACAGTCCATGATTAACAATCAAACTCTGATTTTCCATATGCTCTCAGTAAGCCTCAAGAAAAGTTTTAGTTTTGCTGACTGGAATCAACATATTTTATAAATAACAGCATTAGTACAGATATCCCCCCTACTGTTCTCTGGGTTAAAATTGAACTATATCAAGGGTCCTAAATGAATATAAAGATTGAAATAAAATGCATGTCAGCTTTTATCTGGATACCAGAATGAAGATTTTTATTCTGTATTTTATTTTCATGAGCTGATAGTGAACATATACGTCATATTTTCATGTTATCATTGTACTGATTTGCAATTAACTATTTGAGACATGATTTTTGAATATCGCTGGTAAAGTTGTATAAGAATTGGCAAAGGAAAAAAAAAAAACCAGAAAGTCCATTAAAACTTCTTGAATATACCATAGGGAAATCTCATCTTAAAAAGATACAGCATAAGCCAAAGACAGAATAATGGCCAACTCTGAAAGATATTAGCTCTAGCCTTAAAGCAAAACCAAACTGTAACAAAACAATCAAATAAAAAAGGAAATCCCTTGAGGCTACTTTATGTTATTAAACTTAATGAGGACATAAATTAAATAAAATAGAAAATTTTAAGCTATTTGTGTATCTGCACATGCAAAAAAGAGTATGTGTGTATATGAGTGGAATAAAATGTAAATGAAGATGAGAAAGTGAAGACAAGAATGATCAAAACAACACATACAAGATGAAAAAATTATAAAGAACATGGAACAGAGTAGCAATACTTGAACATTAATTTACTCATAAAGACAAGTCTGGAGATAACTGCATGGAATTCAGGGATTAGAAACAAAGAAGAGTAAGGCACAACAGATATTATAAACAAAGATAATAATAATGGAGATAATGACAAACCGTTGTAAAAATTTTTAATGTCCCTGAAGTTAGAAAGAAAATACTCTAAAAACCATAGAACAAAAATACTTGTAACAATGTATTAGAAAAAAAACACTATTTTTATTTTTTTCTTCATAATCTGGATCAGGAAGAAATAACTATTTTAGGGAAAAAAAAAAAGATCTACCTTTTAAAATGGTACCTTCCATTCCAGGAAACAACCTAACCAAACTTTGTCACAGAGACATTATGTTTCCTAAAATTACAAATGTCTAATTTCCAACATTTATTTCTGACAAGCTCATAAATATTTGTTGGAAAAGAAATATAAATTATTTGATAGAAAAAAGGGAAAAGAATGAGAAATAATTCTGAGAAAAGTAAAAATAACCAACATACATAAAAAGTTGTGGAAAACATAAATCTTCCCAGTAATTATATCCAAGTTCAAGTTTAGTTTGTTTATATTCAAACAAACAATGAAATACTATTTTTAACATATCAGTTTGTTAGAATTTTTAAAAGTTGAAAATACGTAGTTCTAGCAGAGCATAGGAAAACACATGCTATCATAAACTTTTGGTGGGAGCACAAATTAAGTAACTATTTGAGTGAAGAGTGAAAATAATGAACAATTTATTATGCTGTTGAGGGAGGGAGACATATTGCTTAGAGGAGAAACTTATTGTGTAGGAGCAAGAAAGGCACTGATGTGGTTTGGCTATTTCCCCACCTAAATTTCATCTTGAATTGTGGCTCCCCTAATTCCCACGTGTTGTGGGAGGGACCTAGTAGAAGATAATTGAATCATGGACAGTTTCCTCCATGCTCTTCTCGTGGTAGTAAGTCTCATGAGATCTGATGATTATATAAAGGAAAACCCCTTTCACCTCATCCTCATCCTTCTTTTGTTTGCCATCATATGAGATGTGCCTTTTACCTTCTGCCAAGATTGTGAGGCCTTCCCAGCCATGTGGAACTGTGAGTCTATTAATTTTCTTTCTCTTGTAAATTGCCTAGTCTCGGGTATGTCTTTATTAGTAGTGTGAAAATGGGCTAATACAGACACCAAGGTTAACATAAATTAATTAATTAAAAAAAAAACCTATGCACTTGAGACAGAGCCTGGGAGAGAAAAAAAGCTAAGCAAATATAAAAATGAGAGAAATCAAACCAAATAGTAAAATATTTGCCTAATTTTAAACATAAGAGTGAGGGCAGCTACGACTCTATCCAGGGGAATGTAATCAGATAGACGGAAGGCTCAGCCAATGCTGCATTATGCAAACTGCATTACAGAGAAACAGAGTTCTCCAATAATTAAAGGAGAGCATCCCAATTAATTTCACCTTGGGGAAAGCTTGGGTAGGGGGAAAGATTTGGAAAACATTTCTGAAGGACACTAAGAATGAGGTCTGAAAGAGGAAGAGTCTGATTTTAAGCACAGAAAAGTTAACTCAAGCCTGAATGTATCAGGAAGCAAGGATGCTTCCTGTTAGATGAGCTTATTGCTTCTCCACCAGATTGGTACAGTCATTTTATATAAATAGAAATGATATTCTTCTATTGATAGCTCTATCTCTATGTATGCTATTATCGAGCAATTAGCTGCATCACCTTAAGGCTCACTCACCCTTTTAGAAAATTAAAATTAAAAAATTGAGTACTTTTTCAGTTATAAAAGTCTTTATGGTAGTTTTAAATAAAAGACATATCAGATGACCTTTAATAATTTTACAGAGGGTGAAAAAATTTTATTAGCTCAACTCTCAAAAACTCTTTTGTGCTTTTGGCATTAGATCATTGTACTGTCAAGCTTTTCCAGAGAAACAGAACTGATATGATATGTGGGCACATGCACGTGTGTGTGTGATAAGTATTGGCTCAAAGGTTATAGAGGCTTGGAAGTTCTACAATCTACCATTTGCAAGCTGGAAAACCAGGAAAACCTGTGGTATAATTTTATTTCGAAGGCCTGAGAATCAGAGGGAGGGGGAAGTGATCAGATTGGATAATGCCCATCCACATTGGTGAGACTGGTTTTTTCACCTGTCTACCAGTTCAAATTCTAGTATTTTACAGAAACACAGAGTTAGCCAGAAATAATATTTTTCCAGCTATCTGGGCATCCCTTAGCCCATTTCAATTGGCATATAAAATAAACCATTACAATTACTGAGTTATTTTCTCTTTAAAAATGTGAATTTTCTAACTTCAAGATGTATTTAATAAGATGTTTAAACAATAATTAGATCCATGAGCCTTCACTAAATTTTCATAATTAATTTTTTACATTCAAATAAAAAGTATCAGAAAAAAATTCTTGTGTATTTTCTATATTAGAGAAAACACAAAGATAGTCAAAATCATGTTACATATATTATCATCTGACACTGTGAACAAAGCCTATTCTGAATATTAGCTTGCATGTAAAATATACACTTAAAATGATAAAAATGTAATATGAAATTGATAGACATGATAAAACTGATCTTTTTCAAACTTTTTTATAACTTATGATGGTATTAATCATGCTCTTCTCTTGACAGTTATAAAATAGAACAAAGGCACTAATATAATTTTAATTAGCATGTGCTCTAAAATTGTTTATTTGATTTAGAAGGTAAATATGAAATCCGTGTAATCACTTCTAAAAATACATCCAATTTGTTTCTTTGGCATATTAGCCTTTTATAATTTGCTTTCGTTTTTAAGACAATATTTGTAATATTTCACATGGATGTAGTGAATCAGTTTTACAAAGCTATACTGAGTTGGAAGTGTAGGCAGCAGGAAGTTATAAGGTTCACTAGACTGATTCCGAATAATAACTTTGAGGGGAAAAAACCTGGCAGTACTGCAAATAGCTCCTGATATTGATGATAATCATGGGACGGCAAGTGTATAAATATTAGTTGCCTTTCACTGTATACCAGACACACATTATCTATTTCAATTCTGATAGATGATGATGCCTAGGGTAGGAAAAGTTGACAAACCTGTCTTATGTATAAATAACGGTAAAGCTAAGATTCACGTGTAGGGCTTACTGACCCTACAGCCTATTCTTTGTTCCCCACATCACTCCTATTTCTCAAGTTAAGTGGGAGAACTCACAGCTGTGGAAAATGAGGATGTAGCTGGAAACTAGCACTCATGTGTTGATGCTGAGCATCCATGCGGCATCCCTTTTGTTCTTCAAAGCAGTTAATAGGTCAGAAATGAAAGTTTACAGTGTGCAATGCAGAGGAATCCAGTAAAAGAAATAGAATCAAATTGTTTAAAATTATATCGAGGACAGACCTCTGTTTAGTAGAAAAGCAAGCTCCCCAAATGTGATTGGCTGGAATACTTGAGGTGGAGGTGAGGAAGGAAGTTGCTGAGGGAGTATCTCAGTATATAGATAGATCCCTGTGAACAGGGTGTTCATTTCCACTTTCAGTTGTTTTGTAAACCTTTGGCATCTTAGCTTTCTAGCCCCACTACTACCATGGTTCAGAACATTCCAACTGCTCACCTGGACAATTTATTTCTTTCTCTTTTCATTAATGATTTAACATTATGTGCCAGGCATTGTACTAGGTACTGCTAGTATAATGCTAATATTTTAAATTTTTGACATGAAAAATAATGCTAGTAGACACAGCCATTCCTTGTGGGCATGGAATTCTGGACAGTTCACATTGTGAGGGAGTATGCTTACAAAAGATCTTGAATTTTTAAATAGATTTAACAAAAATATTTAATAATAATGAACATATTTACCACATACTGACGAGTGAAAATACAAACTTATGTAGCAGATAGCAAAACATGGTTGTAGTTCTGTGAAAGGTACATTTTTATGTATATTAATGCAAGGAAAAATCCAGAAGGCTAGTATGTGTTGCACACAGTAGGCCCTTGGTAATATTTGTTGAAAATATAAATGAATGACCAAATGAATAACTGAATATGTCAGTATTAGTTTTCTCTGAATATTGGAGTGGTTTTTTTTTCTCCTTCCTACTTCACAATCTGAACATTGTATCATAAATACCTAATACTTTATAACTGTAACTAAATATAATTTAAAAATATATTTTAAAAGAGAACCATTACAGAAGACCAATTTAAGAGGCAGCAAACCACACTGCCATGTGTGTACCTATGCAACAATCTTACATGTTCTTCACATATATCCCAAAACCTAAAATGCAATAAAAAAGAATACATAAATGACCAATTAAAAGATGCTCAATGATTTAGTTGTCAGATAATTGTAAATTAAAAAACGATTTTGATATTTTAAAAAAGTAACTACAGAACAAGTTAAGGTAGGAATAATTTACTTTCTTTATGACTGAAAAGGCAGGGAAGATATGAGTGGAATTTATGGGCTGGTTATACACATGACAGCCCCAGTTCCTTTTTAGGACCAGCTGTAAGGGCTAGATGCTTACTTTACACACGCTGACACACTAGTCTGTTCTATCACTGTCAATAAATACTAGGGAGGACAAACATCCTGCTTCATCCTATCTCAAGAGTCTCTAGTTATTAATTTAATGGCATTCCACTCTTCATATATTAAATCAACACTGCTTGCACACCAGCAGGACACCCTATGAGATTTCCTTGCTCTGCTGCAAGCTCTTTAAGGGTAGATAATTGTGCTTTTTCATCTTTTTATTTACAGCACTTAACACAGTATTAGGCAAATACTAGGTATTTTGTAAAGGCCTGTTAGATTTTTCTTACACTGCTTTTCTACTATTGGCCCTGAATTAATTTAAATCCTTCTTTATTTTCTAGTTTAGGTTTCCAGGCTATTAAGAATAAATATATAGAATAGTTGACTTTAATGGTGGCTCCAGGTGGCGGCCATGGAGCAAAAGAAAGAACTTTTTGAGTATCATATCTATGCAATTCATGTCATATCAACAGAAATGGTGCATCCTAGAAGCTGGGAGGACAATGTTAGTAAGTACCCATTTGCCTTACTCATGCCTGTGCATGCACACACACATTCACTTGTAATCAAGCACATGTTTTGCTAAGAGGGGTATAATTTTTATTAGAATTTATCAGAAAATAATGGTCGGATACAAATACAATTTTTTAAAAAAACCTCTCACTGCTAAGCCAAAACACTTTTGGAACTCTCATACCACAAAACAAGTGTTTATACATGCATACACTGACTTATAGTTTTGTTTTAACCCCTTGTTTGATGCACCATTACCTCTTTGACCAGGTGTCACACCTGATTCTGTGTCCTCTCCGTTTGAATTATTTTCCTATATCTTGAAGTCAATAAAACTGCCTGTCACATTGGCTGCTTCATTGCTTTAACTCCCCTGAGGATTATCTCCCCATGCCATTAACAATAAATTTGTTTCTCAAATTAAATCATCATTGGATCGAGTGGAGACATGAACTCAATTCTTCAATTAAACAGTATGGGGAACCATATTACAGATGAGGTATGCAGTGATACTGTTACTTAATCCTTTTTTCTCTACTTTATTCTATAACAATTCATGTTCCTTCTTAATTATTTTAGAGTTATAGTAATTTTAAGGGGCTTTCATATTTCATACCTTTAAAAATATACTTAATATAATTTTTCCTCATGGAGGAATCATAAATTTAAGCACATATAGAATTCTTACATAGCCTCTTTCTTTAGAAACAGAAATGAGCTGCATTTGAAATAAGATTACATATGCTTTAAGAGAGAGATGCTTAAAGCAAAAAGAAAAGAAGATAATGAAATATTTGGACTTTTAATTGAAACATTTTTCTTCCTGCAGTCTTTGCTTATTTATATCGGTAATGTACTGTGAGTTTATTTCTCAAATATAAACAATAGTTTTATATTCTTTACCATTACCACTCTCCATTTTTTTCCCTGGCAACATTGTTACCTTTTCTCATATATTGTTGCTAATTCCTTCATATTTCATGACCTATTAACTTAGAATATATCAAGCTCAGTCACTGAACCTCTTCTCTCAGTGGTGTTCCCTCACTTATTTGAATATCTTATCCAATTTCATAGCATTAAGTGCCAGCTATATGGTGACAATACTGAAATTTTTATCTCCATGCCAGACCTCTATCTGACAACCTCCAGTCTCATGTATCTAATTACCCACTCAACATCTCTATGTGGATATCTCGTAGATGCCCCAAACTTAGTGTATCCTAAATGGATGTTCTTATCTTTTCTCCCTCATTCTTAACCTGATACTCCTGAAATGTTTCCCATCTCAATTAATGACACTCTGTTTTTTACAGTTACTCATGACAAAATGCTTAGGTGCTGTTATCTGATATCTGACTTTTACCTTCAGTTGCTTTATCAAACCTGTATGTAAATACTTTAAAATATATCTATAATCTCACCACTTCTTATTGTGTCCTCTACTTCTAAGTCACATTTACCTTTCTCCTAGATTGTTGCAATAGTTTTGATCACTAGAGAGAGGTATTTAGGACAGAATATGCTTTAATAAAATTTACATTTATGCATACTGAAATTTAGTGTTTATATATTTTCTCTTTGGTCTTAACACTCATGACTATTAACATAATTGGCTATCTGGAATTACTGAAAATTGCACTAGGCCCAATTTGTACCATAGGAATATAGTTACTTATTTCTTGTGATTAACCTCGTTTATCCTCTAAGATTTCACAAAACTTGAAATCACAAGGAGGCAATAGTTTTTATTCTACCCTTCCCTCTGTGCCAGTCATTTGCCTTTTCTCCCTTATGTTCATTCTTTCCCAACCTTGTTTTGCTGTGTGCAAAAAAAAAACTTGACCCCTAAAAATTGCATTTCCCCAAATTCCTTGCCACCTGGCTTCTGCTTATATTTAGCCACTGGGAAGGACTGCTGGGGGCTTAGAATTTGGAAAGAGGGAAGAGGCCAGTGTTCTTTCTGCTTCTGGCGGCATATGCAGCAGCAGGGAGTGGTTCTAAATTGCCCATCAAGGATAACAGCATAGGCAATAGTAAGTAAGTACATGCTCTATGTCATCTTTGGAGGTTCTAGCTGCACTGCCTGAACGAACGTTCAGCAGTAGGGGTGTCAGTACAAGTACACTGCAGGCTATAGTAACATCACCTTTTCCCTTTGCTTCCTTCAGCACTGGGCAAGGTATGGAAATTGCTGGGTGACTTCTGCTTCTTTGCTTTGGTCTTGTATTCTTTTCAGCTTTTTAGTAATCAAGTCCCAGAACTGAACCTCCTTTGTCTTAAGTTCCTTATATGGTGTTTGTTCTCTTGACTAAATGATGACTCATGAACTCACTAGCCTTCAGTGTCCCTGAAATAGGAAAGCTAATGTTCTTAGTAAAACATAAATCATATTATATTACCTCTTTGCTCAAAACTCTTTAATGACTTTTAATGCCACTCCAAGTAACACCAAAGTCCTTTACACTTTCCTATAGGGGCCCACACAATTTTGTCCCTAGCTACTCTTTTGATCTCATATCCTAATACTATACTACACTTATTATTTATGTCTCACTCAATACATTAACCTCTATGATTTTCCTTGAGTTCTTGCTCCCACTTAAGGATTAATCTCTCCCTATTCCCACTGCATGTGGATGTTCTTCCTAAGATTTTGACATAGTTTATTCCCTTATCTCAAACAGATCTTGGTAATCTTTTTAGGAAGAGCTTCCCTGTCCTCCATTTCCAAAATTGCATTGCACCCCTGTCAACAGTCTTCCATTCATTTTCTGTATAATACCTCCTTCACTAACATGTTCAATTTTGTTAGTTTATCTTATTTGCTGTCTGTCTCTAGTCAGTACAATTTTTACTCCATAAGGGTGGGTATTTTGATTGTTATTTTCACTGGTATGTTACCAGACTCTAAAGCATTGCTTGGATTGATTATGGTTTTTTTTTGAACAAATTAATTAATAATACTTTAGAGAGCGGCAAGAATATCTGGGAAGGGACTCCTAGGAGTCACACATAAGCAGTAATTATGGCTTGTATGAAGATGCAACAATAGAAATTAAGAGAGAAGACAGATTCAGATTATATTGATGATACCTGTTTTAGATGGTAACAGCCTATGTATATAACAAGGCAGTGTAGATATGGCACAATGATTAGAAGGGGCACAAAAACTCTTCCAAATGAAAGTGTGGGAAACATTTCTTCTTCACCATTTGTAATCTAATGCTTGCACATCAAATGATTTTTAAAAGAAAGCATATGCCCGAATTCTTATCTATTTTCCTTCTCATAAATTTGAGCTGTATACATCAGATGAATTTGATAGCCATATAGATATTTTAAACAGAGACTGTATATTGATGTATGCATCAGTTACTGTCATGAAAATATTGCATAATGATCACAAAAATGTCAGTGAAATTTAACAATTTATTTAGTTCACTATCCTGAGGGCTAACAGTGAATCTTAATAAAACAGGGGTTACTGTGTCTCCCTTGATCACAGCTAAACTCTCTTACATGATTGTAAGCTACAACAGCTAGAGAGACTGTTTCATGCCCTACGTCTTTGAAACCAGGTGTACTTTATGTATTTCCCATTCATATTGGACCAGTGGATTTTCCAGGGGTAGTCTTCTAATAGCTTTGACAGAAACACAAGAGTGCATGTCGAAACAGATAAAACCTCTGAAGGCTTAAACCCTGAGGCAACATACTTTGTCTGCCACAACACATGGTTCATTCCAAAGTGAAGGGGAGAAGGTCCAAAGTCACATAACAAGGTGTGGATATAGAAAATAATGAAGAATTGGGGTCAATAATGCAGTCAATCACAAGTATAGCTTCATTCAAATAATTATTTGTAGTATTTTGAGGTAATAATTTAGAATATTAATGATAAAAGACTTTGCAATAGGATACAATATGTAAGTAGAAAATAAAAAGTGATGCTCATATACAATATGCACATCATAAAGTTTTTCTACAGATATTGAAAGAGAAATGCATGTTTGGCCCTGCTCTTTATAGTGTCCAAAATAATGAAGAAAACATGCTTAGTCACAAATTCCAAATATATATTATATTATATTGGGAAAAACAGACTGATATTGTATCAGATAAATTAAGCTAAGTAAAAATTTTTACTATTAAGAAAGTGCATCCTTTGTTTAGAGAAGGCTTTATAAAAATTTAAGAAACAATTATACATTTTTGTGTAGCTTAATAAGGAAAAGAACTTGAAAAATAATTTATTCTATTTCTTCTTGGTTCTAAGTTCATTCTAATAGTCTTTTAATATATGGTTAATGAAGATAAACTCAATTAAGTAAACAGAGAAAAACTTAAGTAAAGACATTAATTTATTTTGGTGTACAGAAGAGCAAATATCAGAAATGTTTGATTGTATTATTGTCCTACGGAAAAAAATTCACTGCATTTGAGCAAATTCTGCTTGTAGTCATTAACAGCCCCTTTTTCACATATAATTAGGTAATGCTTTCAGGCATAATTTCTGCTCTACTGTAGCCTGTTGTTTGGAGGACACCAATAATTTTTAGGCTGACAGTCCATCTTCTGTGAGTGTTAGTCATCAAGCATAAATGAAATGTGGCTACCTAAAGTGGACTATAAGTTCAGCGTGGGTGACAGTGGTGTGACACAGCAATTCATTAGCTGAATTACAGTTATTTAGACTGACTTTCTAGTTTTTCTTATCACTTCAAAGTGAGTTAGCATTAACAACAGACACATACTTATTTAGAAATCAAATGTAGTGCTGCACAGAAGGAATGTTTTCTTTATTTATTTGTCTCCTGAGATATACAATTCTATATAAAGGTAATGTCCCTAAGATGATATTTCTAAATAAGACAAAGGTGTGATATGTGCATATTCTCATTACTACATTATTTATCATTTACAGAGTTAGGGATAGGTGAAAGAGTAATTTGGTTGTGTTCATTCCATTTAAATGAAGACTGTATACTCAAACACAGCTGTTTTACTTCTTGTTATGGTCCTGTTAAAATTAGTGCACATGTACACAGAAACATTTATAACAGTTATAAAACAGTAAAATTGAAAATACCCAAAAGTATCAATAAGACCAATTAAATTATCATATTGTGACACCATGGCATATCAAGGAAAAATAATGAGAGATGAAATAAAAAATAATGAGAGACTGTGTATAGTTACGGGGTAAGATTTTGAAAGTATTGTATAATACCATGTATGACTAAAAACACACACATAATTCCAATAAATGGACTATATAAATGGATGTGTGTGTGTATTTGTGTATAAACTCCTGTTAATGCATATTTATACACACACATTTATATAGGCAAATGCTTTGAGATGATCTGAGAACATATGTATCTAACAAACAATAGTGGCTAACTCTGTGGAAAAAGTAAAATTTGGGAGTGATGGTCACAAAAGATTTTAGCTTTTCTGTATTTTCAGTATTTTACAAACATAAATATTTTATGAGAACATTGAGTTGAAATTCATTTTTGCAGGTGAGGAAACTGAGTTCCAGGATGTCGTGGGTAGGAAATGAATTAACTTTATTAAGATCATGTTCAGTATTGGAATGAAGTTCACTGCTTGCAAACATGTAACTTTTGTCAAGTTATTGTGTCTCTCCAATTAATGATTTAGTCATTGTTAAAAAGGGGGTGATAACAGTGCTTAATTTCTTAAGATGTGCATTAGGTACCATGTCTCATTTCTGTATGTATCTATGTATCTACCTATGTATCTATCTATGTATCTATCTATCAATCATCTATCTATGTATCTATCTATGTATCTATCTATCTATCTATCGCTCCCAGCCATTGACTACAAAGAGGTATGGCTTGATAAGGGTCTTGTTTCAGCTTCAACAAGTGTGCCATGAGCTATGTCACCATGTAGGAGGCCTGTGGGAGACAAGTTAACAGATATGGCATGTGCACACACCATAGAATGCAGGGGGACACTGAAAGCTTTGTAGGTATCTCTAGAGAGGCTGAGACACAGCAATTACATTTAGATTGGCTTTCCGCTCTCCCTGTTTGACTTTTCCCAATCTCCTTTGCATTTCTTGTTTCTTAGGATTACATCTGATAAAATCTACTTGCATTCAGGGCACTGTTTTTTGGGTGGGTAGGGGGATTGGAGTGGTGATGGGAGAAATGTGTACTGAAATAGGATGTGAAAAGTATTCACTCTGCTAAGTGCAGAAAACTATTCCTAGCAAAAGTTAGCATACTGAATGGTAAATATTGATATCTTATCAGTTATTGAACAAGTTATAACTATTAAAGGATTATTGAAGTGTAATTAGTGTACAATAAATTGCACATATTTAAAGTGAACCATTTGATGAGTTTTAACATATACATATATTCATGGAACCATCGATACAAAACAACAAATAGACTTTTCCATTTCTCCTCTAAGTTTTCTTGTGCCCATTTGTAATCCATCCCTCTCTTCACCACTGCAAAATAGCAAACACTTCTCTGCTTTCTGTAATTGAAGATTCATTTTAATAAAAATTTTATATGTTAAATCATATAGTATGTGCCCTTTTCAGAAAAAGATTTCTGACTTTTTTCGCCCCATGTAATGATTTTGAGAGTCAATCATGCTGTTCACTGTATCAGTGGTTAATTTCTTTCTATTACTATGCAGTATCTTTATTACATATTATAGCACAATTTGAAAAAAATCTGCTTATTAAGGGAAATTTGGGTTGTTTCCAGTTTGAAGCTTTTACAAATAAAGAGACTGTAAACCATCATGCATGTGACTTTGTATGAATATATACTTTATTTTTTATGAATAAATACTTAGTAGTAAGAGTGGCTGGGGCATATAGCAAGTACATGTTTAACTTTTTAAGATAGTTGGAAAATGCCTTTCAAAATTATGCTATTTTACTTTCCCTCTGGCAGAATGAGAGTTCCAGTTTATCCCCAACCTAATACTCTTTCCTTAAGCTATTCTGGTGGGTATGCAATTGTATCTCATTGTGAATTTAATTTTCATTTTCTTGATGATTAAGAATATTGAGCATTTTTTCATGCATGCATGTGCCATCCATATATCTCTTTGGCAAAGTATTTTAAATAGAACATGAAATACTATCCCATTTAATGATTAGTATGCCCTGAATTGAGTTTGAGATAGGATACCTAAATCTACCAACCCCACAGTGGAGTCTTGGTTTCAGTGTTTATCTCATATTCTGGCCATTTATTCATGCTGAATGTCATTTTATTTTTAAGTATATGGTGATGTTATAAATTAAAATCCTTAAATACAAGCTGAATACTTTATTTTCTGCACAGTTTAAGCAATTGGTCTTCTTACGGTTAAACATGGAGTAAAATTTTTCCATCTTGGATTTTTTTAAGGGAAAATTTTCAAACATGCAGATAAAACATAGAGAAAAACCTTAACACCCATTTAACCAATCACAGCTCTATCAAATTTTAACATTTGACATTTCCTACTCTTACTTTTCTCTCATCTACCTCTAAAAAAAAGTCTTAAGTTTAGTGTGTAATGTGTTCAAGAATATTTTAACACCTTTAAGATATTTGTTATCTGTGAAGAAACATAAATTACGTGTCATTGTTTTCTACAGTACTAGTTTTTATGTGAATGATATCATACTGCAAGTATCATTCTACAGGTTGATTTTTCATTCAGTATTTTCTTTTTGACATTTATTCATGTTGAACATTTAGCTAAAATTTATTTACTATATGCCATCACACCATATGAATATCTTGTAATTTATATATCCATTCTTTTGTTGATATATCCTGAGTTTTATTTTGAGTCTTTTATCATTGCAAGCAATACTACAATGCATAGTTCCATATTGTTTATTTGTTCAAGTGTGTATGCTTCTCTTGGGTTCAGTAAATAATGTCTAGTATCTCTCTAGATAAACTTTTGATGTATAGAAGTTATTGAAGTAATCAAATTTATCAACAATTTATTCTATGATTGTTGCTTTCTTGCTCACTTTAAAAACAAACATATTCTAAAATAGTGAAAAGATTTTTCCCCCAATTTTTTTAAACAGTGAGAATTTAATTTTTTTTCTGTTTAAGTATCTGCAATTACCACGGCAGAATGATTTAGTATGCAGTCTATTCTTTTATTGTTTTATTCTTTAATTGCCACATACAATTCTCTTATTTTGTTGCAACACTTCTTTTTTTCTAAACATGTGTTATATAGCAGGCCATCTCAGTCATTTCACTAAGACTTGAGATCTGGCAGTGTTAATACCACCACTTCCTCTTACCTTATTCTGTAAGAGTGTCTTGGCAACCTAGTCAGTACCATCCAGGACATAGATATGAGCAAAGATTTTATGACAAAGATGCCAAAAAGCAAAAATTGATAAATGCAATCTAATTAAACTAAAGAGCTTCTGCACAGGAAAAGAAACTATCAACAGAGTAAATAGACAACCTACAGAATGGGAGAAAAAAACTGCAAACTATGCATTCAACAAAGCTCTAATATCCAACACCATTAAGGAACCTAAACACATTTACAAGAAACAACCAACCAACTCCATGGAAAAAAAAAGTGAGCAAAGCGCATGAACTGGCACTTTTCAAAAGAAGACATTTACGTGGTCAACAATCATGAAAAAAAGCTCAACAACACTGATCATTAGAAAAATGTAAATCAAAACCACAATGAGTTATCATCTCACATCAGTCAGAATGACAATTATTAAAAAGTAAACAAATAACAGATATTGATGAAGTTGTGGAGAAAAAGGAATGCTTATACACTGTTGGTGGGAATGTAAATTAGTTCAGCCATTGTGGAAGACAGTGTGGCCATTCCCCAAAGAGCTAAAGACAAAAATACCATTTGACCCATTAATCCCATTACTGGGTGTATATCCAAAGGAAGGTAAATCTTTCTATTATAAAGACACATGAATTTGTATGTTCATTGCAGCACTATTCACAATAGCAAAGACATGAAATCAACCCAAATGTCCATCAGTGATAGACTAGATGAAGAAAATGTGGTACACACTGTGGAATACTAGGCAGCCATTAAAAAAGAATGAGATCATGTCTTTTGCAGAAACATGGATGGAGCTGGAGACCATTATCCTCAGCAAACTAACACAGAAACAGAAAACCAAATACTGCAAGTTCTCACTTATTAGAGGGAGATAACTGATGAGAACACCTGGGCACACAGAGGGAAACAACACACACTGGGGCCTTTTGGAGGATAAAGGATAGGAGAAGGCAAAAGATCAGGAAAAATAATTAATGGGTACTAGGCTTAGTACCTGGGTAATGAAATAATCTTTGTAACAAACACCCATGACACAAGCTTACCCATTTAACCAACCTTCATGTGTATGTCTGAACTTAAAAAAGAGTGTCTTGGTTATTCTTGGCCCTTTGTTCTTTAGTATAAACATCAAATAATTGGGAAATTCTGAAGGAAAACAAAATGTTGAGATTTTGATTTTATAAATTAATAATTCACATGTATAAGATTTTAATATTTTTCATCCAAGAGAATGGTACATTTGTTTATTCAGAACTTATGTAAAATCAGCACTGACTGTGGTGGCCGATGCCTGCAATTCCTGCAGATTGAAAGGCTGAGGTGAGAGAATTGCTTGAGGCCAGAAGTCAGAGGCTGGCCTGGGACAACATAGCAAAACCCAATCTTTAAAAAAACTTTAAGAATTATCAGGGTATGGTGGCATACCTCTTTAGTCCTAGATACTGAAAAGGCTGAGGTGGAAGGATCCTTTGAGTCCAGGAGTTTGAGATTATAGTTAGTTATGATCACATGATGGCACTTTAGCCTGGGAGATAGAGTGAGACTGTGTCTATAAAAAGTAAATTTAAGAAATATTTTAGTAAAATGTTTTACATGTAAGTTTGCATATATTTAACTTATGGCTAAGTATCTAGTTTTGTTTGCTATTACTAAGACTATTGATTTCAGTCTATTTTAATTGTAAATTTGAATCAAATTTTGCTGATATACAGAAATACGACTTTCTCATGTTCTTTTAGAATATCTCTGAACTTTTGTTAATTCCATGTAAATTTAGACTTCCTTGAATTATCATTGAAATTATAAATTTAATAAATACGGTGATTATATTAGGGTTCTCCAGAGAGAAGGAAATAATAGGAGATAGATAGATAGATAGATGATACATGGATAGATGATAGATAGATAGATAGATAGATAGATAGATAGATAGATAGAGATAGGGATATAGAAATTGGCTTGCAGATTATAGAGGCTGAGAGGTCCCATAACAGATTATCAGAGGGCTGGAAACCCAGGGAAGCTGGTAGCCTTGGGCTCAGTTCAAGGCTGAAAACTTTGGAACCATGGATTGTGTAAGCCTGAATCCAAGGCCACAGGTCTGAGAACCATGTGGTAGTGGTGGTAGT
This sequence comes from Cebus imitator, assembly GCF_001604975.1. Lineage (NCBI taxonomy): Eukaryota > Metazoa > Chordata > Mammalia > Primates > Cebidae > Cebus > Cebus imitator. Next base: position 2,058,391 of record NW_016107613.1, on the reverse strand, counting down.
ATGGCATCAAGGAAATGGGGGACAGTGGTGGTGGGGTGGGGGTGGGAGGGAGACAGAGAGAGAGAGAGAAACATATACCTTTCCTCTAACTGCCGTTTCTGTTCTCTCTGGCCACCAGCTATTGAATGGTGCTGCCCACACTGGGGGCAGATTTTCAGTCTCACATGACAATCTCCTCTCAATCCCCTTGGGAAACAGTCTCACAGACACATTCAGAAATAATGCTTTACCAACTGTCTTGGTATTTATTAATCCACTGAAGCTGATAACTGAAATTAACCATCACATTTAATTATTAGTGCAATTCTGTCTTGTTTTTTTTCCTTGCCTTGATACAAAACAATATTGAATATTTTTCTTGATCCTAAATAAGTTGTATAGTAGTATAAAACCATGTGATTATATGGTAAATAATTTTATTATAATTTTTACTTAATATATTTTAAAGCAAATTCTGCTTTGTAACATTGTGATAATTACAATCTTGTTTAAGTCAAACTACAATTCCTTTATATTGAGTAGGGTATTACATAAACTCAAAAGGCATGTTTCTTTTAAATAAAACATTTTTAAAATAAAAACAATTAGATTATTAATTAAAATACATCTCAGTTTCTAGGGTTTCATACCCCAGGACAAAATGACTTGTTCTTGAAGGTAATTATAAATGTCTGTAAATGTTTTTGTTTTCTTTTTTAATTGCATTTTAGGCTTTGGGGTACATGTGAAGAACATGCAAGACTGTTGCATAGATACACACATGGCAGTGTGATTTGCTGCCTTCCTCCCCTTCACCTATATCAGCCTTTTCTCCCCATGCTCTCTCTCCCCACCTCCCCACCCCCAATCCCTCCCCCATTTCCCCCCAACAGACCCCGGTGTGTAGTGCTCCCTTCCCTGTGTCCATGTGTTCTCATTGTTCAACACCCATCTATGAATGCGAACATGCGGTGTTTGATTTTCTGCTCTTGTGTCAGTTTGCTGAGAATGATGGTTTCCAGGTTAATCCATGTCCCTACAAAGGACACAAACTCATCATTTTTGATGGCTGCATAATATTCCATGGTGTATATGTACCACATTTTCCCTGTCCAGCCTATCATTGATGGGCATTTGGGTTGGTTCCAGGTCTTTGCTATCGTAAACAATGCTGCAATAAACATTCGTATGCATGTGTCCTTATAATAGAACAATTTATAATCCTTTGGATATATACCCAGTAATGGGATTGCTGGGTCAAATGGAATTTCTATTTCTACGTCCTAAAGGAATCACAACAGTGTCTTCCACAATGGTTTAACTAATTTACACTCCCACCAACTGTGTAAAAGTGTTCCTATTTCTCCACACCCTCTCCAGCATCTGTTGTCTCCAGATTTTTTAATGATTGCCATTCTAACTGGCATGAGATGGTATCTCAATGTAATTTTGATTTGCATTTCTCTAATGACCAGTGATGATGAGCATTTTTCATATGTTTATTGGCCTCATGTATGTCTTCTTTTGTAAAGTGTCTGTTCATATCCTTCGCCCACTTTTGAATGGGCTTGTTTTTTTCTTGTAGATCTGTTTTAGTTCTTTGTAAATTCTGGATATCAGCCCTTCATCAGATAGGTAGACTGCAAAAATTTTTTCCCATTCTGTTGGTTGCCAATTCACTCTAATAACTGTTTCATTTGCCGTGCAGAAGCTGTGGAGTTTGATTAGGTCCCATTTGTCTATTTTGGCTTTTGTTGTCAATGCTTTTGGTGTTTTGGGCATGAAGTCCTTGCCTACGCCTATGTCCTGAATGATTTGCCTAGATTTTCTTCTAGGATTTTTATGGTGTTAGGTATTATGTTTAAGTCTTTAATCCATCTGGAGTTAATTTTAGTGTAAGGTGTCAGGAAGGGGTTCAGTTTCTGCTTTCTGCACATGGCTAGCCAGTTTTCCCAACACCATTTATTAAAAAGAGAATCTTTTCCCCGTTGCTTGTTTTTGTCAGGTTTGTCAAAGATCAGATGGTTGTAGATGTGTGGCATTGCCTCCAAGGCCTCTGTTCTGTTCTATTTGTCTATATCTCTGTTTTGGTACCAGTAGCATGCTGTTTTGATTACTGTAGCCTTGTAGTATAGTTTGAAGTCTGGTAGTGTGATGCCTCCCGCTTTGTTCTTTTTGCTTAGAATTGACTTGGCTGTGCAGGCTCTCTTTTGGTTCCATATGAAGTTTAAGGTGGTTTTTTCCAGTTCTGTGAAGAAGGTCATTGGGTAGCTTGATGGGGATAGCATTGAATCTGTAAATTACTTTGGGCAGTATGGGCATTTTCACAATATTGATTCTTCCTAACCATGAACGTGGAATGTTTTTCCATCTGTGTCCTCTCTTATTTCGTTGAGCAGTTGCTTGTAGTATTCCTTGAAGAGGTCCTTTACGTTCCTTGTTAGTTGTATTCCTAGGTATTTTATTCTCTTTGCAGCAATTGTGAATGGCAGTTCATTCTTGATTTGGCTCTCTTTACATCTGTTATTGATGTATAGGAATGCTTGTGATTTTTGCACATTGATTTTGTATCCTGAGACTTTGCTGAAGTTGCTTATCAGTTACAGGAGATTTTGGGCTGAAACGATGGGGTCTTCTAGATATACAATCATGACATCTGCAAATAGAGACAATTTGACTTCCTCCTTTCCTATTTGAATATCCTTTATTTCTTTTTCTTCCCTGATTGCTCTGGCTAGAACTTCCAGTACTATATAGATTAGGAGTGGTGAGAGAGGGTGTCCTTGTCTAGTGCCAGATTTCAAAGGGAATGCTTCCAGTTTTTGCCCATTCAGTATGATATTGGCTGTTGGTTTGTCATAAATAGCTTTTATTATTTTGAGATACGTTCCATCAATACCTAGTTTATTGAAGGTTTTTGGCATAAAGCGCTGTTGAATTTTGTCAAAGGCCTTCTCTGCATCAATTGAGATAATCATGTGGTTTTTGTCTTTGGTTATGTTTATGTGGTGAATTACGTTTATAGACTTGCGTATGTTGAGCCAGTCTTGCATCCCCAGGATGAATCCTACTTGATTGTGGTGTATAAGCTTTTTGATGTGCTGTTGCAATCAGCTTGCCAGTATTTCATTGAAGATTTTTGCATCTATGTTCATCATGAATATTGGTCTGAAGTTTTCTTTTGTTGTTGAGTCTCTGCCGGTTTTTGTTATCAGGATGATGTTTGTCTCATAAAATGATTTGGGAAGGATTCCCTCTTTTTGGATTATTTGGAATAGTTTCAGAAGGAATGGTACCAGCTCCTCTTTGTATGTCTGGTAGAATTTGGCTGTGAACCTGTCTGGATCTGGGCTTTTTTTGGATGGTAGGCTGTTAATTGCTGCCTCAACTTCAGACGTTGTTATTGGTCTATTCAGGTTTTCAACTTCTTCGTGATTTAGGCTTGGGAGGAGGCAAGTGTCCAGGAATTTATCCATTTCTTCCAGGTTTACTACTTTATGTGCATAGAGTTGTTTGTAATAATCCCTGATGATGGTTTGAATTTCTGTGGAATCTGTGGTGATATCCCCTTTATCGTTTTTTATTGCATCAATTTGGTTATTCTCTCTTTTCTTTTTTATTTATCTGGCCAGTGGTCTGCCTATTTTGTTGATCTTTTCAAAAAACCAGCTCCTGGATTTATTGATTTTTTGAAGAGTTTTTTGTGTCTCTATCCCCTTCAGTTCTGCTCTGATCTTAGTTATTTCTTGTCTTCTGCTAGGTTTTTAGTTTTTTTGATCTTGCTCCTCTAGCTCTCTCAATTTTGGTGCTAAGGTTTCAATTTTGATCTCTCCTTGCTTCTCATGTGGGCACTTATTGCTATATATTTTCATCTAGAGACTGCTTTAAATGTGTCCCAGATATTCTGGTATGTTGTGTCTTCATTCTCGTTGGTTTCGAAAAACATCTTTATTTCTGCCTTCATTTCATTGTTGATTCAGTCAACATTCAAGAGCCAGTTGTTCCGTTTCCATGAAGCTGTGTAGCTCTGAGTTACTTTCTGCATTCTGAGTTCTAACTCGATTGCACTGTGGTCTGAGAGACTGTTTGTTAAGATTTTTGTTCTTTTGCCTTTGTTGAGGAGTGATTTATTTCGAATTATGTGGTCAATTTTACAGTAGGTGTGATGTGGTGCTGAGAAGAATGTATATTCTGTGGATTTGGGGTGGAGAGTTCTGTAAATGTCTATTAGGTTTGCTTTTTCCAGGTCTGAGTTCAGGTCCTGGATATCCTTGTTAATTTTCTGTCTGATTGATCTGTCTAATATTGACAATGGGGTGTTAAAGTCTACCACTATTATTGTGTGGAAGTCTAAGTCTCTTTGTAAGTCATTAAGAACTTGCGTTATGTATCTGGGTGCTCCTGTATTGGGTGCGTATATAATTAGGGTCGTTAGCTCTTCTTGTTGCATTGATACTTTTACCATTATGTAATGTCCTTCTTTGTCTCTTTCGATCTTTGTTGCTTTAAAGTCTAATTTATCAGAGATGAGAATTGCAACTCCTGCTTTTTTTTGCTCTCCATTTGCTTGGTAAATCTACCTCCATCCCTTTATTTTGAGCCTTTGTGTATCCTTGCCTGTGAGATGAGTTTCCTGGATACAGCACACTGATGGGTTTTGGCTGTTTATCCAATTTGCCAGTCTGTGTCTTTTGATTGGGGCGTTTAGTTCATTTACATTTAGGGATAATATTGTTATGTGTGAATTTGATACTGTCATTTTGATGCTAGCTGGCTGTTTGTGAGTTGATGCAGATTCTTGATTGTGTTGATGCTCTTTACCATTTGGTATATTTTTGGAGTGGCTGGTACTGGTTGTTCCTTTATATGTGTAGAGCCTCTTTCAGGAGCTCTTGTAAAGCAGGTCTGGTGGTGATGAAATCTCTGAGTACTTGCTTGTTCACAGAGGATTTTATTTTTCCTTCACTTATGAAGCTTAGTTTGGCTGGATAGGAGATTCTGGGTTGAAAGCTCTTTTCTTTAAGGATGTTGAATATTGGCCCCCACTTCTGGTTTGTAGGGTTTCTGCTGAGAGATCTGCTGTGAGTCTGATGGGCTTCCCTTTGTGGGTAACCCAACCTTTCTCTCTGGCTGCCCTTAGCATTTTCTTCTACATTTCAACCCTGGTGAATCTGACGATTATGTGCCTTGGGGCTGCTCTTCTTGATGAATATCTTTGTGGTGTTCTCTGTATTTCCTGGACTTGAGTATTTGCCTGCGTTGCTAGATTGGGGAAGTTTTCCTGGATAATACCCTGAAGAGTATTTTCCAGCTTGGATTCATTCTCTTCTTCACATTCAGGTACACCTATCAGACGTAGATTAGGTCTTTACACATAGTCCCACATTTCTTGGAGACTTTGTTCATTCCTTTTTACCCCTTTTCGTCTATTCTTGCCTTCTTGTTTTATTTCGTTGAGTTGATCTTCGACCTCTGATATCCTTTCTTCGTCAATTTGGCTGTTGAAACTTGTGCACGCTTCACGAAGTTCTCATGTTG
>NW_016107613.1:2014705-2052124 GCF_001604975.1 Cebus imitator | reverse complement strand
TTTTTCTGCTCAGGTGCTCTGTCCCAGGGAGTTATGGCTTTATTTATAAGTTTCCATTGTGCTGCTGCCTTTTTTTTTTCTTTCAGGGCTGCCCTGCCCAGTGAGGAGGTAGCCTAGTCACTGTCTGCCTGCAGAGGCTTTGCTGAGCTCCTGTGGGCTCCACCCAGCTGCCAAATGATCTTCCCTGCAGTCCTGTTTATATGGGTGTAGCTAGAACTGCCTTTGCAATGGTGGCCCGCCTCTGTTATGGCAGACTCTCTCTGTAGTGGCAGGTTGCCTCAGCAACAGCGGGTTGCATCAGCAATGGTGGGCTGCCTCAGCAATGGTCAGACTGCCTCCGTAGTGGTGGAGTGTCTCAGTAATGGCAGACGCGCCCCCCCCCCCCGACACAGACCCAGACCATCCGGGTTCAGCTGTGCTTGCTGTGAAATTCTCAACCCAGAGCATTTTCAATTATTGTTTTTTTTTTGTTGTTGGGGGCGGGGGTGGGACCAGCAGAGCCTGATCACCTGGCTCCCTGACTTAGAGTCTTTTGTTGTTGTTGCTGTTGTTGTTGTTGTTGTTGTTGTTGTTGTTGTTGTTGTTGTTGAATGGTCAATATCTCCCAGTGTTCCAGTCACCTGTTGAAAAGGCTCCGGGATCTCCCACGCCGTGACTTACTGAGCCGGCTGAAAGAGCAGCGCTGAGATTCCTGGTGTTTTTTTTTTGCCTAGGAATCTCCTGGCCTGGCTCACTATTTCAGATGAATGGGTGACTCTGCTGTCTCAAGGTTCCAGTCGCCAGTTAAGAGTGCACCCAGACCAGTGTCTTTTGTATGGAGAACCGCAGCGCCAGGGCGCAGGCAAAGCAGCGTCCCGGGCTGAAACAGCTGCACTGGCAACCCATGGGGCTCCTCCACCTGGGAATCTCCTGATCTGTGGGCAATAAAAATCCATCTGGAAATGTGGCGTCCAATCACCCTCTGCACTTTCACTGGGAGCTGCAATCCTGAGCTGTTCCTAGTTGGCCATCTTCCCCCGATCTTTTTTCTGTAAATGTTTTTAAGACCATAAAAAAAGATGTGAAAATATACAGATCAAATTGTTAATAATAGTTACTCTAAGGGATTAATACTGTAAGAAGGTGTGACCTCAATGCAGATTATTAACTTTACACTTCTGAACTGTTTGGCTCGTTAAAATAAGAAATAAGTACATCTTTAATTTAAAACATCAAATGAAATGAAATAAATATTAATAAATAAAAATAATTATAAACCAAATCATTCCATGGAATGCTATAGTATACCAGTATGCATTCAATGAGTGGTTGGAGTAAACTAACTGTACATTTCCTTTCAGTTCTGAAATCATATACTTCTAAATAGGATGACACTAATTTCTCTTTATTTGGTGTACCTGTACCTGTATTTAATTACCACATCTAAAGTGAAGTTTGTTGATCTCCAATTGACTGGACCAAGTCTGGATTTTTACTGATACCTCTTTAGGAGGTGTATAAGGCATGAGAAAGGTCACATTAACAGTTACTGTCATAAGACTGTATTAGTCTATTTCTACTAAAAGAATCATGTGTATACACATATAGAGGGAGACAGAGAGAGAGAGAGAGAGAAAGAGAGAGAGAGAAATATTTACTATAAGGTATTGAAAGGCCCACTGTTTTTAATTATGGAGGCTAAGAAGTCCCATAATCTGCCTCTAGCACACTGGAGACTAGGAAAGTAAGTGGTATAGTCTGGCGTGAGAACCAGGAGCACAGAAGGCAAAAGATCAGTGTTCCAGCTTGTACAGTCAGGCTGAGGGAGGACAAATCCCACCTTCCTGTACCTTTTTGTTCTATTTAGGCCCCCAGTGGATTGGAGGATGCCCACCAACATTGGGGAGCGCCATCTGCTTTACTCAGTCCACCAATTCAAATGCTAATTTCCAGAAACATCCTCACAGGCATACTCAGAATTAATGTTTCATCAGGTACATGATCATTCCAGAGCCAATCAAGTTGATACATAAAATAACCATCACAGATGTCATCTAATTTCTCAGATGAGAACCCTAAGAGCAGAAAGTCTCAAAAAAAAATCACAGACACTCCAGAGCTAAACATGAAATTCTATATGACAAGAATTGTGCATCCACCCTTCCTTAAGAATACATAAATAAGTGAAAGCTGACTTCTAAGTGAGAAATTTTGGAAACAACATTTAAGTGAATTGCAGCTAAGTGACAACTTTTAAAAAAATAAAACACTTGAAGACTTAATATACATTTTGAAATTTTATCATGACTTTCAAAATGTTTTACATAAAACGAAGTATAGTCAATTATTATGATTATTTATTCTTTCAGTGGTCAAACAATTTTGAGTATTTAATTATATAGCTGTAAGGAAAGCAAAGAGAAAAATGCATCCTCTACCTGAGGACTTTTTAATAAATGCATTGTCTGATTTTTTTTTTTTTGGCATGATTTTCTTCATTGTAGTTGTTCAACATTATTTTTATCTCATTTGAAGGCATCTCAAAATATACTCATTATCTCCAAATAATATACTTCTACTATCCTCCCTGTAGTTGCTTCAGACCAAAAACTTACTTTACAATCTTGTCTATCCTTTTAACTTTGATATTGACATTAGTGTTTATTTTAAATAAGATTTGCTTATCAATATGTTTGGACATGAATATAAAAGGGGCATGGATATTTTTTAAAAATACACATTTAGTGGTAGATTCAGATATCTGGGACTTAAAATTCCAAGTGTGTTTCTCAGGGATTACCAAATCAGCACTTTTGTGTAAATTGCCCAACCTCTGAGATACTCATTTGTTTTATCTTTGAAATAGGGTATTAACAATACATCAAAGAGCTTGGGTGAGAATACATTGATATAATATATTAAAATGCTTTGTTCACTTTAAAGAGGAATAAAATCTTATTAAGCCATGGAAGCCCTTTTAACGTCCTTATATCTAAAATACATAAAAGGAAGTATTATTACCAGTATTCCTTACAGCATTTAGAAGACAGAGTTTCCCACCTAATTAATATTTTCTAAAGATATAACCATATAACCTCTGCAATAAAAACAAATTTTCAAGACAAATTTAAACACAAATATCACATATTTATGGAGTCTTTTCAGCGCACTGAGCACTATTCTAAGAAGGCTGTGGAGAGGCAATGAAGTTTCTGCCTTCACAGAGCTTACAGGTTTTATACCAAAGTAATTTCTCCAAAACATCAAAATTCTGAACAAATCATAGAACGTGGCAGAAAATTTAAACACAGTTGAATATATCATGCAGTTCATAATTAGGACCAAATATAAGTATAAAAACAGGTCCCTTTGGGGAAACAGAAACCAATGCTGCTGTTTGCACAGAAATAAAACTGTACTACAAGCAAACATGTTTTAATAGTGATTTGTACTCTGTGGGAGATGTAGTTGAAGTCCGAGCTGGCTTCCCAAGGGATTACTTTTTGGGAGGCAAAATGAAAGAGTTTAGAACACCACACATAGGCCATCCGAAGTTTCTTGCCTATCTCTCTCTAATTAGACTTGCATGTTCATATAATAGTAGTAGCACTCCTCAACAAATTAACTTGAGAACAGCACAGAATTAGACTGCATGCAATTTATACTATAAAATATACTATGCTTATTCTAACAATAGTACAAATAAAATATGATGTGTCACTCCAAGAAGAGGCCAAAGCAGAATAGATAAACAACTAATTTCAGAGGTACAAAATTACATGTAATAAACCAAACTCTCATTTCTAGTTTATAGAAGAGAAAACATATATTAACAAAATAATCCTTTAATATGAATATAAGCATATTTCTATTGTTTCATAATTAAGTATAATGCGAATATTTACTAGAAATATTCAGGGAAGTGAATCCTTTTAACTCACGAAGCACTAGAATCATCCCCATAAAAGAAACAAAGAGAGGCACTATCATTATTTAACATTGTCCTAGATGTCCTAGCCATTTCTATTACATGAGAGAGAAATATAATGTGTACACTGAAAAAGAAAAGGCAAAAAGATTAAAATCATTATTTGCAGATGATTAGGCAGTCCCTAGCCTAGAAAAGGACCTTGAGCTATTGGAAAACATTAAAGAGATAAATAATGTTGCTGGTCACAAACTTTGTATATAAAAATAAATAGGTTTCCAATATAGAAAACAAGCAGCCATTTTAAATGTGCACGCACATTCACCATGTTCGTGTGTTACTGTTTTATATTGGGCAGGGAGTTCTCAAATAGGGAGGGTTTGTTTTCCCTGGCCTCAGTTCATAACATGTTATTGCATATGTTCTATTTGAGGCCCCCTTTTTGTTTTTTAAATTCCTTTTTATCTCTGTACTTACTTCTTATTCTCTTAACGTGCCACTTAATAAATATTCTAATCTGCTAAATGAGTCTTTGCAAAATGCTGTGGTTACAATAATGGTTGTACATAATTCTTTAATGTCCATCTTTTACCTGGCCACTTATTAACCATTCTAATAACATAACACTTAAAAACCATTCTAATCTGTTTAATGTGTCTTTGCAAAATGCTATGGTTACAATGATGGTTGTACACAATTCTTTAATGTCCATATACATCTTTTACCTGGCCACTTATTAGCAACAGTGATCAACTGAAAAGTTATATACTTTTCAATACCTGACTTTCCAGGTATGAGCTGTGTTTTGATTGCCTATTGTTCACCTTGTTGGCGAAGGAGGGATATACATCTTAAATAATCCAAGGTGGCCAGAAACGTGACATCCAAAAATGGACAGATGAGTTCACAGCAATTTATTAGTCACATATGCTGACATCCCATAGGAGGATATCACAGGCCAGGCAGACCCTCATGGAGGTTGCACTGGAGAGAAGAGTGAGCCAATAGGGCTGTAGGAGGCAGGCCTTGCAGTAAGAAGGGGGTGAAGTGCTACCTGGTTTTTGTGGATGGATATGATTGGCTTATTTTAATAATTCTGCAATATTCCAGGGAAGTGACTACAATTAGACTGAGGACCCAGTGGATCACATGTAGCTGTCTAGCTGTTGGAGAACTAGCCAGGAAAAGACCCTTTCTGCCAGGTGGGAAGTATTTCTGGACAGTGCAAGGGAACTCACAGTTATGCCCTTGGGGCCCTGTGAGGCTCCAAGATGTTAAGGCAGCACCTGATATGTTAAGCTTTAAAATGCAGCTTAAAATTCTTACACTATTTCTTGTGTCAAAGTCTCCCAGAAGCACCATTAAAGTTTCTTCTTTTTATTCCCTCTCCTAATTGGCATTTGAACAACATCCTGTTTGTACCAGAAGTAACACGAGCCTCCTTCCTGCTTCACTGCATTTATTCCAATATAACACAGGTCTGCTGTGGCATTTCTATTTTTCAAATACACAAACCATTTACATATGCTGATTTTCTTGTTAAATATCATGAAAATCTTATTATTTTTCAAAAGAAGAGAAGGGGCTAGTAAAAGGATGTGATTTCATATGGCTTCAACTACAATGGGCTGAAAAAGCTTAAGTTTATTATCACATTTAATAACCTCTGACCATCCTTAAAAAATAATTCATACCCTGGAGAAGCAGATTGATTGACAGATAATACAGGGCCAAATACATCATATGACAATGGAAAGTTTACAGTTTCATTCTGAGTAGGGAAACCAGGCCTGCTTATGGAAATGATAATGACTGAAATGCAGAGGGGGTAACCTCATTCAGAAGATTTAATGGAGAAGAAAAATAGGTGCTTTCATGTGCAGTGTAGAGAAAGATGTGCATAGATCACTTTTATTAGAGTGAAATAGGCCATGACAAACAAGGATTATCTTGGAGAACAAGACAGGTCATTTCTGGATAGCAGCCCTGGTGTTTAGCACATGAGGAAGGGAGTGCAGAGTGGGAGGCAGAGATTGTTCTGGGATCACTCACGGGTAGCAGAGAGAAGAAGGGGTGTCACAGAAGGGGTTGTGTATGGGTGAAGCTTGATCATTGCACTTCCTAAGTATAAAGAAGCACTACTTTGCCTTTGTCATCCAGCGAAGTATTTTGTAACGTAATATTCATAAGGCTTCTGTAACTCTGTGGCAGGAAACTTGTGGTTTCTCATTAGTGTCATCTTCTCTATCGAGTAATCTAAGAGGAAATGCTCAGGGTTCAGAAAAATGAGATGTCCGATTCCTGAACACCTCCCCTCCGAGTTTTCCAGTATGGATGTGCATAGAAAAGGTTTTAAGCAGGCCTGTCAATGTCAATAGAAGCAGCATCTACCTCACAGTATTTTATCCACTATATTTGTTTATTTTTAACTATATTTGTCCAGTTATTACATTTGCATATAAGCCTTTTTTATTATTTTTTTTAAATTGTACTTTAGGTTCTGGGGTATATGTGCAGACCATGCAGGATTGTTGCATAGATACACACATGGCAATGTGGTTTGCGGCCTCCATCCCCCAGTCACCTCCATCTGGCATTTCTCCCCATGTTATCCCTCCCCAACCTCCCCCCTGCTGTCCCTCCCTTGCTGCCCTCCAATAGAACCCAGTGTGTGATGTTCCCTTCCCTGTGTCCATGTGTTCTCATTGTTCAACACCTGCCTATGAGTGGGAACATTCGGTGTTTGATTTTCTGCTCTTGTGTCAGTTTGCTGAGGATGCTGGTTTCCAGATTCATCCATGTCCCTACAAAGGACACAAACTCATCAATTTTTATGGCTGCATAGTATTCCATGCTGTATATGTGCCACATTTTCCTTATCCAGTCTATCATCAATGGGCATTTTGTTTGGTATTCCAGGTCTTTGCTATTGTAAACAGTACAGCTATGAACATACGTGTGCATGTGTCTTTATAATAGAATGACTCATAATCCTTTGGGTATACACCCAGTAATGAGATTTCTGGGTCAAATAAAATTTCTATTTCTAGGTCCTTGAGGAAGTGCCACACTGCCTTCCATAATTACTGAACTAATTTACACTCCCACCAACAGTGCAAAAGTCTTCCTATTTCTCCACATCCTCTCCAGCATCTGTTGTCTCCAGATTTTTTAATGATCACCATTCTAACTGGTGCGAGATGGTATCTCAATATGATTTTGATTTGCGTTTCTCTAATGACCAGTGATGATGAGCATTTTTTCATATGTTTGTAGGCCTCATATATGTCTTCTTTTGAAAAGAATCTGTTCATATGCTTCACCCACTTTTGGATGGGTTTATTTTTTTCTTGTAAATCTGTTTTAGTTCTTTGTAGATTCTGGATATTAGCCCTTTTTCAGGTGGGTAGATTGCAAAAATTTTTTCCTATTCTATTGGTTGATGGTTCATTCTAATGATTGTTTCTTTTGCTGTACAGAAGCTCTGGAGTTTAATTAGTTCCCATTTGTGTATTTTGGCTTTTGTTGCCAAATGCTTTTGGTGTTTTAGTCATGAAGTCTTTACCTATGCCTGAATGGTTTTACCTAGGGGTTCTTCTAGGGTTTTTATGGTGTTAGGTATTATGTTTAAGTCTTTAATCCATCTGGAGTTAATTTTAGTGTAAGGTGTCAAGAAGGGGTTCAGTTTCTGCTTTCTGCACACTCCTAGCCAGTTTTTCCAACACCATTTATTAAAAAGAGAATCATTTCCCCGTTGCTTGTTTTTGTCAGGTTTGTCAAAGATCAGATGGTTGTAGATGTGTGGCATTGCCTCCAACTCCTCTGTTCTGTTCTATTTGTCTATATCTCTGTTTTGGTACCAGTACCATGCTGTTTTGATTACTGAAGCTTTGTAGCATAGTTTGAAATCAGGTAGCATGATGCCTCTGGCTTTGATCTTTTTGCTTAGGATTGTCTTGGCTATGTGGGCTCTCTTTTGGTTCCATGTGAAATTTAAGGTGGTTTTTTCCAATTCTATGAAGAAGGTCCTTGGTAGCTTGATAGGGATAGCATTGAATCTATAAATTACTTTTGGCAGTATGGCCCTTTTCACTATATTGATTATTCCTAACCATGACCATGGAGTGTTTCTCCATTTGTTTGTGAATTTATTTAGAAATATGTAAAGGGAAATGTGAATTAATTTAGAAATATGTAAAACTCAGTTAAGAGCAAAGTCTAACACAGATATTAATCTTGATTACATAGAATCTTATATAAAATGTAGGTCTAGTATTTGGAAACACATCAGAAGACATGCACAGAGGAAAAAACAAGCCAGTCTCCACCTTTGGCAACCTTGGTGAAAAAATGAGTGGAATAATCATGATGTCTGGGATGGAGTGATGGCCCCTACATGTGTAAGTAGGGGCCATGCATCAGCTCCTTGCATGGGCTGTCAACAGCAAGAACTGATGCCAAGTCCTACTTTCGGCACCATCAATTGAGGGGACCAATGAATCAGTTTTTGGTAAGGTGAGGGAGAGACTATTCATCCTCACTGGAACTGATGCATATTCTTTTTATGAGTTTGTCTTCCCTGCTGACAGCATCTTGGCAAGCAACAGCATGGAAGAATCAGAGAATGTCTAGATTATCAGGCTGGGATGTTACAGATATTGTACTGGACCAGAGGACCCATTTATAATAAAAGATGTGTGATAATGAAGATATGAACATGGGAACCACTGCCTAGAGAAAAATACTACCACATACTGAATCAGCAGAAGCTGCCAATCTATGGAACATTGAATGGCCTCTTAAAGACACAGTCAAGATGCTCATTTAAGAATGATACTCTGAGAGTTTGGTTGACTAGTTTTAAAACTGGAGGATATATTTTGTAATGACCACCATTATGCAGTGCTATGCTTTCAACAGGTAAATTACATATATTCAAGAACCAAATAGGAATGACTTCACTTACCATCTCTTTCAGTTTCTCTCTTGGAGAAATTGGTATTCCCATCTCATACTACTCTCTTGTTAGTTTGGGATCCTCATGTCAGGAGACCAGCAGTCAAAGAAAGTAGTGGCTATGCTTCTAGCAATAATTGACTGTCAGGGGAAGATAAGGCTGCTTTTCCATAATGAGCTAGAGGAGATAACACAGAGAACTAGGACAATTTCCTGGGCCTCCTTTAGGGCTTCCATGTTCTATGACTACTATAACTAAGAAAAGGCATTATGCTTAGCCTGAAAAGCACATGAAACCCAGGGTTCAGAAGATGATGAATTTAACTTGCAGCCTTGGAAATTAACTAAAACAGCAACTAATGTAGCTTGTTCTACTAACTCTCCTATACTCTGTTTCTGAAGAAATACTTGATTGGTTAGTTCTTTGAAGAAGTCGATAATATCACAGAGTGAACTTAATGTAGAGTGTCCGTAGAATTGATCAGGGCATGGGGGTTTAGCAAAGCAGACACAGTTGGTTCTCTGTCTATATCTTTTGGATTTTAGATGCCAAATTTTAACAGTAAGGATTTGCTTCTTTTTCTGCCTAAGGGTTTTCTCAGAAGCCAATAAATATTGCTCTGTCTGTGTACAGGACAGACTTGACGTGCCAGAAAAGTATTACTCCAGGCAGCAACACTCAAGCAATGGCCTGTAGGAGCCCATATACAAACACCAGCTTTTTCATCCTGAGGCTGGAATAACTCCAAGGAATGTTTTTAACGCCATTTACCAGAGTTTTCCCATGAAGTTTTGCTTCAGTTGCCCTCAGTGGTAATCAGCTTGATACTCCTTATTTGTTGCCTTCCATTGCCTATCCGACTTTCCACCCCCTAAACAATTTTTCTTGGGATCATCTTCCAACTAAAATACTTGGATTCAAATTCTCATTTCAGGATCTTCTGTGGGAACCGAAACCTGTTTGGTAGGGATTAGGAAAACAGAATCTTACTTAGGAAATGTTAAGTTCAATTGTGCCAATTTGTGTAGATTTATATCAGTTAGTCCTTGCTTTATCCAAAATAACAGAATATCTGGGAGATTTAATTAAACGGGGAGTGTTCTGTTGGTTTTTTTGTTTTTTATTTCTTTCTCACACTCACTTACAAAAATCAAGAGTAGTGAATTTTAGGAGGTCCATTATTAAGAGAAGATGTTGCTGAGGTTGAGAGGTGACCCCACAGTGTCAGGGTTTTGAGTAAATATGTCGTATGGCTCTCTTGGCCTTCTCCTCACTATACAAGATGGCTGCTACAGTACAAGTATGAGACACCCTTTTTCAGGAAGAGGAAATTGAATGGGGGATTGACTAAGAGTGGAGGTTTTCTTTTTATTTATTTAGTTTCCATTTATTTTTATTTTACAAACCTTTCCTATAGATTCCTCAGGTAGATTCACTTTAATTTCTCAATGGCAGAACCAATTTCCATGCACCAACATAAAAGAGTTGACTCAGCTTCCATGCTATCAGTGAATGTACCAGAACAAAACTGTGATACTAGGAAGAAGGGAAGGTGGCTTTGGAGTAGGCAACAAACAATTTCTGCCCCAGTAGAAAATGGAGATGACAAGTAAGCAGTCAGGTTTATGTTTGAAGATCAAAGGAGTGATAAGAGAAAAAAGCATAGAATTATAGTCAAGAACATACAGATGTCATTGAAAATAATATGAGATCACTTAAGGGGTGAAGGAAACTAAGAAGAATCTAGAGGCCAAAGGCTGAACCCAACTCAGCTGCCATATTTAGAGGTAGAACAGGAGGCAGATAAATAGCAGTACAGAGCAAAACAGGAGTGGAATGTTCTAGAAGCCCAGTGAAGAAAGTCTGTAAAGAGGAAGAAAGTGATCTCAAATGCAGCACGCAGGTAGAGTAAGGTAAGAAAATCATTATGTTTAGTAATCTGGAGTTCATTGGTGATCAAAGTAAAACAATTTCAGAGGAATAATAGAGGTTTAATGACTAAATGAATGGGTTAAAGAAAGAAAGGAATGGAAGTGAAGGCCGTGAAGAAAACCCTGAGGAGTTATAGCCTAAGTAATGTCAAAGCACTGGGGTAGTAACTGGAAAGGGACATGAAGCTTAAGAAGGTTGCCGCCTTTATTGATCATGTAGGAGAGGAAGAAAAGTTATAGATTTCTCTTCAAGCATGAAGTTGGTGAAAAGTTATATTTACCTCAATGTAATTATAGTTTGTGTGTGTGTATGTGTGTGCTTTTTTCACTCAGTTTTTAATTTTCTGTTTTATTTTAGTTGACATAATAATTGTACATATCTATGAAATACAGAGCGATATTTTTATAAATGTATACAATGTGTAATGATAAAAATCATGGGAATTAGCATATTTGTTGCCTCAAACTCTTATGTTTCTTTTGTGCTGGAAACATCCAACATACTCTCTTGTAGCTTTTTGAAAATATGTAATATATTTTCTTAACTGTATTCATTCTGTGTTGCTACAAAACACTAGAACTTATTCCTCCAGTCTAGCTATAATGTTGTATCTCTTAATCAATCTCTTTATATCTTGCCTTCCCCCATTCCCTTTTCAGCCTCTAACAACAATTCTGCTCTCTATTTCCATGAGATGAACTATTTTAGCTCTCACATCTGAGTGAGAACATGCATTATTTATCTTCCTGTACCTAATTTACTTTACTTAATATAATGTCCTATGGGCTTATCCATGTTGTTGTGAATAACAAGATTTTATTCTTTCTTTTTGTGTCTGGCTATTATACTGGGGTGTGTGTGTGTGTGCAAACATATCACCTTTTCTTTATTCACTGATAGACACTTAGGGTGATTTTTTTCTTGGCTGTTGTGAACACTATTGCAGTAAACATGGGAATAAAAATCTTTCCTCATTATACTGATTTCCTTCCCTTGGATAAATGCTCAGTTGAGGAATTGATGGGACACATGGTAGTTGTATTTTTGGCTTTTGGAGAAACCTCCATATTGTTTTCCATAATGACCATACAAATTTACACTCTTGCCAATAGTATATGAGTTACCTTTCCTCCACATCATCACCAGCATTTGTTATTTTTCATTTTTTGCTAATAATCATTCTAACTGGGGTGAGATGATGTCTTATAGTGGTTTTGATTTGCATTTCTCCAGTAGCTAGTGATGCTGATCATTTTAAAATTTTCCGTTGGCCACCTTTAATTCTTTTAAGAATTTACAAAGAACTAAAATAGATTTACAAGAAAAAAAACTAATAAGCCCATTCAAAAGTGGGCAAAGGATATGAACAGACACTTTACAAAAGAAGACATACATGAGGCCAACAAACATATGAAAAAAGCTATTGTATATTCTGGGTATTAATCCTTTGTCAAATGGAATAGTTTGCAAAGATTTTCTCCTATTCTACATGTCGTTTGTTCACTCTTGATTTTTTTAATTTTATTTTTTCCCATACAGGAGCTCAGTAGTTTGATATAGTCCCACTGGTTTATTTCATTTTTGTTGCCTGTGCTTTTGAAGTCTTATTCAGAAAATCTTTACTTAGTACAGTACCCTGGAGAATTTCCCCTATGTTTTATAGCTTTATAGTTTTGGGCCTTACATTTAAGAATTTAGTCCATTTTAAGTCGACTTTTTTAATATGGTGAGAGATATGTTGATCCAGTTTTGAGGGCCTGGCTATAGGCCTACCAATTTTCTTAGCTGCTAAGTCTGTAATGCACAACCACCTTTCTCATTTGTCTCTCACTCCAGGCTGCTATACACCTGCCTAGTCACCCCAGGACAAGGGACTGGACAACTAAGAACAATCTCTATCACCAGAATTCACTAAGATTTTTCAAATTAACCAACCCATGAAGAACCTACAAAATCTAGACAGTCCCACCCCACTTGCCATACATAGTGTCTCATTATAGTTTTAGCTTGCTGTTACTCTGCATCCAACACTGCGCAACTCTGCCTGACATATTTCTTTGGCTTGGAGCTGAAGGTGACAAAAAATTCTGCCTTTCATATGTCTGAATGTGACTGTATTGTGTCCAACAATCAAAGTACCTTTAAATCTTATAAAACAATAGGTTAGTAGATTGGAAAGTACATTAGATGAAGGGAAAGAGAGAGGCAAGGTGGGTGATTGTGTGATTAAAGCAACAATTTTGTTTGAATACTAAGCTGAAGAAGAAGGAAAGTGAAGGTGTATTGCAAGTAACCATGAATAGGAGGTACCAACAATAGAAACAAAACATTTTACACTGCAGGTGTGCAGTTGTCTGTAATGAGTGTGGAAGTGGTTACCTGAGATAAAGTGTTCAAATAGTTCTTAGGAGTTAGAAAGTAAAGGAAATGAAAATCCAAGATGTTGTTTTGATCTACATAGATGTTGAATTTACCAAAAATAGTGAAAAAACTAATAGAGGAGAGAGAGACTGGATTTTGGGCTAGGATTTTCATGGTATAAAGAGAGACTAAGAAGTCAGTAGATGACTGTAGTAAAGAAGGTCAGTGATGGGTGTCACCACTGTATTTCAGAATATGTAGGATTTTTTTTCCTTTTTTAAATTTTTATTTAATTTTTTAATTTTTATTATACTTTAAGTTCTGGGGTACATATGCAGATCATGCAGGATTGTTACATAGGTATACACATGCCATGGTGGTTTGCTGCATCCATCCCCCTGTCATCTACATTAGGTATTTCTCCTAATGTTATCCGTCCCCAATTTCCCCACTCCCTGCTATGCTTCTCCTAGCTCCCCCACTCACCAGGACCTAGTGTGTGATGTTCCTCTCCCTGTGTCCAGGTGTTCTCATTCTTTGACACCCACTTTTGACTGAGAATATGAGGTGTTTAGTTTTTTGTTCTTGTGTCAGTTTGCTGAGAGTGATGGTTTCCAGCTTCATCCATGTCCCTGCAAAGGACATGAACTCATCCTTTTTTATGGCTGCATAATATTCCATGGTGTGTATGTGCCACACTGTATTTATCCAGTCTAACATTGATGGACATTTGGGTTGGTTCTAAGTCTTTGCTATTGTAAACAGTGCCTCAGTAAACATACATGTGCATGTGTCTTTATAATAGAATGATTTATAATTTTTTGGGTATAGACCCAGTAATGGGATTGCTGGGTCAAATGGTATTCCTAGTTCTAGATCCTTGAGGAATCGCCACACTGTCTTCCACAATGGTTGAACTAATTTACTCTGCCAATAACAGTGTAAAAGTGTTACTGTTTCTTCACATCCTCTCCAGCATCTGTTGTCTCCAGATTTTTTTAATGATTGCCATTCTAACTGGCACGAGATGGTATCTCCATGTGGTTTTGATATGCATTTCTCTAATGACCAGTGATGATGAGCATTTTTCATGTTTGTTGACTGCATAAATGTCTTCTTTAAAAAAGTGTCTGTTTGTATCCTTTATCCACTTTTTGATGGGGTTGTTAATTTTTTTTCTTGTAAATTTGTTTATGTCCTATGTAGATTCTGATTATTAGCCCTTTTGGTAGATTGCAAACGTTTTTTCCCATTCTGTTGGTTGCCAGTTCATTCTAATCATTGTTTCTTTTGCTGGACAGAAGCTTTTAAGTTTAATTAGATCCCATTTGTCTATCTTGGCTTTTGTTGCCAATGCTTTTGGTGTTTTAGTCATGAAGTCCTTGCCTATGCCTATGTCCTGATTGGGATTGCCTAGGTTTTCTTCTAGGGGTTTTATGGTGTTAGGTCTTATGTTTACATCTTTAATCCATCTGGAGTTAATTTTTGTATAAGATGTAAGGAAGGGATCCAGTTTCAGCTTTCTGCACATGGCTAGCCAGTTTCCCCAACACCATTGATTAAATAGGGAATCCTTTCCCATTGCTTGTTTTTATCAGGTTTGTCAAATATCAGCTAGTTATAGACGTGTGACGTTACTTCTGAGGCCTGTGGTGTGTTCCATTGATCTATATCTCTGTTTTGGTACCAGTACCATGCTGTTTTGATTACTGTAGCCTTGTAGTATAGTTTGAAGTTTGGCAGTATGATGCCTACAGCTTTGTTCTTTTTGCTTAAGATTGTCTTGGCTATGCAGACTCTTTTTTTGTTCCATATGAAGTTTAAGGTGGTTTTTTCCAGTTCTGTGAAGAAAGTCAATGGTAGCTTGATGGGGATAGCATTGAATCTATAAATTACTTTGGGCAGTATGGCCATCTTCATGATATTGATTCTTCCTAACCATGAGCATGGAATGTTTTTCCATCTGTTTATGTCCTCTCTCATTTCCTTGAGCAGTGGTTTGTAGTTCTTGAATAGGTCCTTCACATCCCTTGTTAGTTGTATTCCTAGGTATTTTGTTCTCTTTGTAGCAATTGTGAATGGGAGTTTGCTCATGATTTGGCTGTGTGTCTGTTATTGGTGTGTAGGAATGCCTGTGACTTTTGCACATTGATTTTGTATCCTGAGACTTTGCTGAAGTTGCTTATTATCTGAAGGAGATTTTGGGCTGAGATCACGGAGTCTTCTAAACATACAGTCATATCCTCTGCAAATAGAGACAATTTGATATCCTGTTTTCCTAGTTGAATACCATTTATTTCTTTTTCTTCCCTCATTTCTCTGGCCAGAACTTCCAATACTATGTTGAATAGGAGTGGTGAGAGAGCGCACCCTTGTCTTGTGCCAGTTTTCAAAAGGAATACTTCCAGTTTTTGCCCATTCAGTAAGATATCGGCTGTGGGTTTATCATAAATATCTTTTATTATTTTGAGATAAGTTCCATTGATACCTAGTTTATTGAACGTTTTTAGCATAAAGTGCTGTTGAATTTTGTCGAAGGCCTTCTCTGCATCTATTGAGATAATCATGTGGTTTTTGTCTTTGCTTCTGTTTATGTGATGGATTGTGTTCATAGATTTGCATATGTTGAACCAGCCTTGCATCCCAGGGATGAAGCTGACTTGATCGTGATGGATAAGCTTTTTGATGTACTGTTGGATTTGGTCTGCCAGTATTTTATTGATGATTTTTGCATCAATGTTCATCATGGTTCTGGCCTGTAGTTTTCTTTTTTAGTTGTGTCTCTGCCAGGTTTTGGTATCAGGATGTTGTTGGTCTCATAAATAGAGTTAGGGAGGATTCCCTAAAAATGAAAAGAGAGACAAATTGAATAGGTGCAATAAAATATGATAAAAGGAGATATCACCACTGATTCCACAGAAATACAAACTACCATCAGAGATTACTACCAACACCTCCATGCACATAAACCAGTAAATCTAGAAGAAATGGATAAATTCCTGGACATTTACACCCTCCCATGACTAAACCAGGAAGAAGCAGAATCCCTGAATATACCAATAACAAGGTTTGAAGTTGAGGCAGCAATTAGTTGCCTACCAACCACAAAAAAAGTCCAGGACCAGATGGATTCACAACTGAATTCCAACAGAAGTACAAAGAGGAGCTGGTACCATTCCTTCTGAAACTATTTCAGAATATGCAGATTTTTGAGTGAGAGACAAGAAGAGATGGGAAATGTGTGAAACCTGGCCTGCCTCTGTACTCTGTGGAATATGATACTTGAGAGAAAAAAATGCAAGCTGTGGGAAGGGCTAGAGGGAAATTACAATTCATATTTATGGGAAAAAAAACCATACATTTAGTTTCAGTTAATGAAGACATTCCCTTAAAAATTTTTGTAGGAATGCTACAAAAGCATTACAGTAGTTTTATTATTCAAACAACTTCAATTGCCACTGAGACAACAAAAAAATTATCATTCACTGTTATGTTGACTACATCAAATTGCAAGTTTAACATTACCTTCCTGTTGCTTTTTAAAAAGATATTTTCTTTATCATAAAAATTGTAATTTATTTAAAATTATTTATAGCTAAGTATTCATGGATCTAGTGTATTTATTTTTATGAGCATTGCCTTCTTTCTTTTTATAAATAATACCCTTTTTCTAATAAACTTTTGTGTAATTACACATTAAATTTCCTACATTGTGATTCTATCTCAAAACTGGTTATGTATGGTTAATGATTTTTTTAAATGGTCTTATTGGTTCTTTCTCTGGGTTAAACACAACTTGGACACTATGCAGGTTCTCCAGTTGTTCATAAACATGATGTTCTTTGCAATAATAGTTGCCAAAATTTGTTCTGTTTTCCATATATGACATGACACAATATTCATTTTCAATACTGTCTCATGGGTGTATCAAAATTTATAGTCTGTGACAGAAATTGCATGGATATAAGAGCTGTACTCATGCCTTTTCTTTCCTTCTTAGGACACAATGGAAGAATTCTAGTGACTGAACCTTTATTTTATAAATATCAGAACTGATTCAATATGTTTAATACAAATAAATTAATTCATCTACTTCTGTTCTCTATTAAAACTCTGTTAGTCTAAAAATATTTGTATCACATATTCCGTTGTGTCAGGATATCATGGTTAAGCACTATCCCTTAAGAAAACTCATCTATGTATTATTTGCTTAGGGGATTGGGACCTGGTAACTCTTAGTGTAAGACTGTATGGAAAAGGAATCATCTGTCCTCTGATTTCTTAGGCAGGACATGTGCTGGGAAATCTAATGTAGTTTCAGGGATGGACAGCAGATTTGTAAGCTGCAGGGACAAAGCAAGTGATACAAAGATTAAAGTTAACTTGAACTTCTAAAGGATAGAGATCAAATCTTTTTGTTTTTATTGTTCCTAAATCTACTCCTTTCAGCACAACACTTGTAACAGTGAACATTCAAACTATATTTAAAACCATAAACAAAACCTAGGCAAACAATTACAGGAAGAACCAGGATAAAGATTTCTCATTGAGTAGAAAGGTGATAAAAATGGCAAATCCAAGTATCATTGTCATGGCTAATGGACAACATTTTCCATAAAAGTACTGTGTCATTTGAAAAAGCGGGTTTTCTTCTTGGGACTAGGAATAGTATGATTAATCTATTCCCTGATAGAGTCCATGTCAAGGATAAGTCAGGGTGTTGTCCTAGAGAGCAGGGGATAAAGAAGAAATATACAGAACATCCAGTGATCATGGAAGGGCACTTTGGGTCATTGCACTTGGACAATAAATTCAAAATTTGCATTACGTATGTAATGACTCTTCAAGGAGGGCCTATTAACATCAGTGCACAAGCTTATTGTTGTTAAACTAAAATTATCCGATTTTAGAATTTCCTGTTTGAAGTTACATTCAGCTTGGGAACTAGAATGGGGCTAGCTGTTGTATTCTGGGGAGCACAGAGATTAAGAAATAGAAAGGAACCTAACATTCTGCAGATAGAACCTCTCAACTCTATCTGCAGGACAAATGCAGCAGAATAGTAATAAATATTTTGACTTTAAGATTTGGGATATGAGGACAGATGACTTGAACTCTTATCATTCTATTTATATTACTCTAAATGCAGAAAGTCAAAATTTCCTTCCTGTATGCTGAGACTAGCCTGAATGGATGAATAAATTGTATTGTCAAATATTATCAGTGTTAACTGCAAAAAAGTCCTCTTTACAGGCAGAGAACATAGCAGCTTAGATATTCCAGTGATACTTGGAGCAGCAAAAAATAGAAACCACATTTTCTTTTTGGGGCAAGTTATTAGTGTGGGCAATTAAATGGTAGTGCCTGGGCCTGGTACTCTGAACAGTTTTCTCTGAAATGCCTGTGACCTTACCTTAAGAGTGTCGTTGCCTTGCTAAGGTAAATTTGAAAAAAAAAAATTCTGATATTTTTTATAGAAAACTCCTAGTATTTAGAAAAATCTTTTGTGAAACTCAAGAACTAGAGAGTCAAGAAAATTGATTCCCTATTCTTATGAGAGTAGGGAATGGATGCAGAAGGAGAACCCTAAATTCTTCATTTCTCCTAAAAATATTTTTTGAATAATTCCAAAAGATACTCCAATAATGGTGAGAGAGATCTGACATTTTGCTTGTAAAGGGGCAGAAGATATATTAGATAATTGATCCTAATTTTATAGCTATGTGATTATTTATTGATCTAACAGTGTTGCAAAACATAAAATCTGTCATGTAGAATTCAGGACTCAGAAAGGTAAACACCTGGCCCATAATACATATGAACTGAGCTACATTTTCATATGTATCCTTTGGGGTTTATATTTCTAGTAATAACCAAGGAAGTAGAGGCAATTGATTTCAGAATACTATTACATTGTTGAGTATTTACATGCGTAACTCAGTAATATCCACAATAACACTGATATTTTTATTTGCCGTTTCTGAGATGAGGAATCTGCCACTGATTTTTTTTTTTTACTTGCCTTAGTTTAGACATTCACTAGATGAAGGAGCATTGATATAAGCGTATAAAGTCTGACTCTGGAGAATTATTTTGAAATATAAAACAAGCGGTATCCATCCTTTAGAACTTCTATTATTGATATGTTTTCAAAAATGCATATTCCTAGGGTTCCTTTAACAATTGACTTCATAGACCACTTTAACAAACACTGATATGCAGTCAACTTCTCTTCTTTATTCTGTATTCTTAACATTCTCATAACTTCCATGACCTCGTATGAATATAAGCTCCCATTTCCAACTACCACTTTCTAGAGCTTAAAATCAACAGTTTCAACTGCCTGTTGGACCTCATACCACAGTCTGCATAGAAGGCAGTGCATTCAGTATAGCTCACACTTCACTTGTGTCTTCTTTTCAACTCTCCTTTTCATCCCATTTTGTATCTCAGTGTCTGTGGATACCATTCCAGTCAAACGAGAAACCTCCAGGACCTCATTGATTTTTGTCTCCCTTTTCTATATTTCAAACAGAATATAGATTGATTTTTCTAAATTATAAATCATGTCATTTTACTCTCCTATAGATATTGTTTCCTGTTGTCTTTCATTCTCATATACCTCTCTTACACACTCCCAATGTACTCTAGCCACAGGGTGTTCAGCTGTTAGAACACACCTGGTCATTGCCTGTGTAGAACTTCCCTACATCTGGAAACTGTTTACTTGTCACTGTCCCCACCTCCTTACCCCCCACCTCCTTTATGTGTGACTGGACCATATCTCATTTCAGACTTTGCTACTCACCGTAACTTGCTCTCTTGAGACCCTTTTATTTCTCTATAGTTCTTATCAGAAGTTGCTACTTTAATACTATCATTAATTTATTCATA
The DNA here is from genome assembly GCF_001604975.1 of Cebus imitator. Classification (NCBI taxonomy): domain Eukaryota; kingdom Metazoa; phylum Chordata; class Mammalia; order Primates; family Cebidae; genus Cebus; species Cebus imitator. The sequence continues at coordinate 2,032,073 of NW_016107613.1, read as the reverse complement.
ATACCTTCAGCTATGTAGAAAAATAGCATAAAGATGATAGATAGATAGTTAGAAAGATAGATAGATAGGTAGATAGATAGATAGATAATTTAAGCCAGTTTCAATTTTTTTCTCAAGAAGTTCCAATGCCTTGAATAAGGAAACAATTGAAAAATATCTGTGTGTCTTCGGATGTAAAGTCTCATTTCCTTTAAACATTCAGTATATCAAAGTTTACTTTCCCTCTATAGATAAACGTAGAACTGCACCGTTTTGGTGATTTATCTTACTGTGACTTAAACTCTTATGCCAATCTCATTTATTCACAATAATATCTAAGATTTCTTAAGTCATATTATATGTTCGCTACTAATCTAAGCACTTCACAATCTGTAGTACAACATTTTTGTACATTTTATCAGTTTCAGACATCTGTGGCTTAAACAGCAAAACAAACAGGCAATATGTACAATGTGAACAGCAGTGTGCATTGTGGGTATATAAAAAGGCCTGACATACAAAATGGTAGAAAAGGAGAGTTGAAAAGAAGATACGAGTTAAGTGTGAACTGTATTGAATGTGATGCCTGCTATGCAGATTGTGGTATGAGGTCCTGCTACTGTTTCATGCAAGCCAACTTTTTGTCAAGACAGCTTCAGTTCTCCTTATATGCTCTGTCACTATAACAATACATGCTTCAGCTGCACCTTCTCCCTATATCCCCAAAGTGAAGGCAAGCACCGAGCTACCCTCATGCTCTACATTCATTCCTCTATTAGCTTAAATTGCATGTGTTTAATTTAACAAATCTGTAAAAACAGCCAACATAGAACTTGTATTCAGCAGGCAGAAAAAAGTGAGGCATTTTCCTCACAAGGGTCAAACCCTGGACTGATTTCCTTGCTTATTTGTGATTTGTTAGAGCACAGGTTCATACAGACTTGGTTAAATTTTCTTTACTGTTAGTATTTCCTAGTTGTCATGACAGTGTAACCTCCCAGCATGAATCCTAGCTCAGTTTCACAGTGATGCACCTTGCTCTTGGTTTTCAGGGTGTGGGCAGAGTTATCTGGATGTCTCAGTCTGTATTTTGCTGCTATGAAAGATTGAGTAATTTATAAAGAACAGAGATGTATTTCTTATGGTTCTAGAGGCTGGAAAGTCCAGGATCATAGGAGTAATATCTGGCAAGGGTCTTCTTGCTGCATCATCCAATGGCAGAAGGGCGAAGAGCAGGTGAGAAAAAGAAAAAGAACAAACTCACAGCTTGAAGCACAGTTATAATTGGCATTAATTCATTCATGAGGTTGAAGCCCTTATTAACTAACTACCTCCCAGAAGGCCCTCCTAGCTCTCAACATTGTTGCATTGGGAATTACATTTCCAACACATCAACTTTGGGGGATATATTTAAGTTATACCATTGGGTTTAGGTTCTTAGTTTTATTTCCAAAAGAGGAGACCATGTGCCCTAGACTGGTGAAGGTGTTAAAACTTCTCTTTGATAATTTATAATGGATTTAAGATAATCATGGTATGATTATCATGATTATCAAAATTTTATACACTCATTTTGTTATCTAGCTACCAGAAGAAATGTATAGCATCAATAAACTTTTCAAGTCTCTGGCTTCCCTGGTTCTATAAGCTCCCTCACGATACTGAGTTTCAATCTTCTTATTTATATAAATAAATGAACACTTCTATAATTATTTTAATACCTGAAAAAAAATTTTCAGATCTCATTTTGTTAGATAAATTTGCCTGAGTTTTTCTAGCTATCCATGTTTTCTGTCTCTTCCTAATGAGAAATTGTTACCTAAGGCGAAGGACACATTGAGTCATTTGTTTCTAGGTATTACTACTATTGCTTTGGTTTCTTTCAGGTACATTCATACCCTTACCCTTCTGGAATGAGAATTATACTTCATTTCCAAAAATCTTACTTTCTGAAGTTAAATGAATTACAGTGATTTAAAGACCAGTTTTTTTAATTTTTAATTTTTATTTTTTATTATACTTTAAGTTCTGGTACATGTGCCAATCGTGCAGGTTTGTTTCGTATATGTTTGTTACATATACATGCCATGGTGGTTTGCTGCATCTATCCCCCCATCATCTACATTATGTATTTCTCCTAATGTTATCCCTCCCCAATCCCCCCATCCCCTGCTATCTCTCCTCTAGCCCCCACCAACCCACCAACATGCCCCAATGTGTGTTGTTTCCCTCCCTTTGTCCATGTGTTCTCAAATTGTTCAACACCCACTTCTCATTCATAAGACCAGTTGTTATTTCTACCAGTAGTTCAGAATAAAGCATGTACTTTTATGGCAGTGCAGAGGACGGTCAAATTAAACCAATGAGGTATTTTACTTGAATATTCATTTGTGTTTTTGATATAAATTGGAGGAAGAAAATAATTTTCACTGTTGGAATATAAACCAACTTAGACATAATGGTACATAAAAAACCATAACCACCCTTTTGAAAATGAATGCCTTTTACAGGATACAAAGCCATTTTATACATGTATTGTCACAACATTTTTAACCTAGTCTAGTTTCTTTGCTCCAGGAACACATCCACTCTGTTGACCTCATTCTAGGAAGCTGGTACCAATAATTAAATAAATTGCATTGTAGGGAAGTTACAGTCATTTAACATGGCATGAAGCCAACTCCTGCCTTTGACTTAAAAAAAAATCTGTTAGTATTCTATTTCCTGACTCCTAGAGATTTTTTGAAAAAATTATTCTATTAAAAATTTTATTTTTCTCAGAGGTATGTGTTCTTTGTGAAGCTGGCTTATGTTCACAGAAATATGGGCATAAAGCTCTATGCTTTGTAGTCATGTTTATTTCAGCAAGAGTAAGATACATTAGGGCCTAAAGCATCTATATAATGTGATTGTTAGATTTCCAAGTAAAAAGATTCTGATGTTGTTATATTAGAGAGTACAATGTGGGGCTCCTAGAATTTCATGTGAGGCATTGCTCTAAAGCCAGTTTAACATTGTGCTGCCTGTATGTGACTGATGCCTATTATATACAGTTGCAGTCTTATTCTAACATTATCTATATTGCTTTTATGTCTTAAACCTAGCTGAAGTTCTTTTAAGTGTGGTGGGAGTAAAAATGTAATTGCATTTTTCTCTAAATATATAGTAATTTCTAGAAAAACTATGTGTCTATTATGTATGTATAAACATATATACTCTGAAAGCATGCATAAATAATATCAAAAACAAAAGTAATAAAGGAAAACATTGATAAGCTGACTATATTAAAATGTAATATAAGATACATCATAAAAATTAAAAGACAATTTGGATAAAATATCATTTTTGATAAAAAATAATTATTAAAGAGATGATTAATATTCAGGGTTCATAAAGAGCTTCAAAATAGTTTGAAAAATGAAACTCAGTAGAAAATTGAACATATCACTTTTTTTTCTCTTAAGGGAAAATATAAGCAGCCTAAACCTCACTCGCATTCTGAAAACTTTGAATTAAAATAACCCTGAAATGTTTACTTTTATATATCAGTTCATTAAATATAGAAAAACCTGATAGTATCAAGTAATTGAGCAGTAGATACTCTCACAAACTTTCTTTATGGAAATACAGTTTAGACTTGTCATTTCAACAGACAAACTTGACTAAAATTTAAACTATTTATATTCAAGTATTCCACTTGTCCATGTCTGTCTTGAGGTTCATTTATACTTGTTACATATACAAAGATATTAACTGCAGTATTACTTATAAAGCAAAATATCAAGAAAATCCTATATATCTGATATTACATTTATAATTGAATGGTAGTACATATGCACTATGAAATTCTATGTAATAATTTAAGAGATATATTGATTGGAATAAAGAATGATACATATAATATACATTCTTTATGTAAGGAGGAAATACAGAAAACGACATGTATATATTTATATGAATGTATGCATAAATATATTTCTATAGGTGAAGCCATTGGTAAGCAAATAAATGTGAAAACCTAAAAGAATTACAAACTTTCAATAGAGGTAACCCCTGGTAAAAGCACGAGCAGGAATTTTGACTTTGTTTATAGCACTTTATTTTTAATGATATGAAAGCATTAATATATTATTTGACTAACAAAAATAAATAATTACCTTCAGAATAAATACAATTTACCTATAGAAGTAATACTATTATGCTTTTGGATTACTTTTTAGATGTGGAAAGAGGTTTGAAAAGTATGACCAAGGTCCAGTTTGAAACAAACAAAATGAAGGTCTAAAAAATTAACACCATATCCTGAATCTGGATCCCTGTTTTACTGTATAAGGGCAGTGGATGAGAGACTAGTAACTTTAGTCTAACTATCTTAACTTATCTCAGGAAACTGAGATTAGAATATTTATTTACAGTGTGATGGTAAATATTGAGTATCAATTTCCTTAGATTGAAGGAGGAAAAATTAATCCCGGGTGGTCTGTGAGGGTGTTGCCAAAAGAGATTAACATTTGAGTCACTGGACTGGGGAAGTCAGACCCATTCTTAATCTGGTGGCCACAAGCTAATCAGCTGCCAGTAAATATAAAGCAAGCAGAAAAACATGAAAAGGTGACTTCTTCCTGGGGATGCAAGGCTGGTTCAACATACACAAATCTATAAACATAATTCATCACATAAACAGAACCAAAGACAAAACCCACATGATTATCTCAATAGATGCAGAAAAGGCCTTCAACAAAATTTCACAGTTCTTAATACTAAAAACTCTCAATAAACTAGGTATCGATGGAACATATGTCAAAATAATAAAAGCTATATTTATGACAAGCCCAAAGCTAATATCATTCTAAATGGGCAAAACCTGGAAGCATTCCCCTTGAAAACTGGCACAAGACAAGGGTGCCCTCTCTCGCCACTCCTATTCAGCATAGTATTGGAAGTTCTGGCCAGGGCAATCAGATAAGAAAAAGAAATAAAGGATATTTAATAAGGAAAACAGGAAGTCAAATTGTCTCTATTTGCAGATGAGATGATTGTATATTTAGAAGAACCCATCGTCTCAGCCCAAAAAATCTCCTTAAGCTGACAAGCAATTTCAGTAAAGTCTCAGGATACAAAATCAATGTGCAAAAATCACAGGCATTCCTATACATGAATAACACAGAGAGCCAAATCATGAGTGAATTCCCATTTACAATTGCTATAAAGAGAATAAAATACCTAGGAATAAAACTAACAAGGGATGTGAAGGACCTATTCAAGGAGATCTACAAACCACTGCTCAAGGAAATAAGAGGAGACTCAAACAGATGGAAAAACATTCCATACTCATGGTTAGGAATAATCAATAGCACGAAAATGGCCAGACTGTTCAAAGTAATTTATAGATTCAATGCTATCCTCATCAAGCTACCATTGACTTTCTTCACAGAACTGGAATAAACCACCTTAAACTTCATATGGAACCAAAAGAGATCCCGTATAGCCAAGACAATGCTAAGCAAAAACAACAAAGCTGTAGGCATCATGCTACCCAACTTCAAACTATACTACAAACCTACAGTAATCAAAACAGCATGTTACTGGTACCAAAACAGAAATATAGGGCAATGGAACACAACAGAGGCTTAAGAAGTAATGCCACACTCTTACAACCATCTGATATTTGACAAACCTGACAAAAACAAGCAATGGGGAAAGGATTCCCTGTTTAATAAATGGTGTTGGGAAAAACTGGCTAGCCATGTACAGAAAGCAGAAACTGGATCCTTTCCTTATACCTTGTACAAAAATTAACTCCAGATGGATTAAAGATTTAAACATAAGACCTGAGACCATAAAAATCCTAGAAGAAAACCTAGGAAAAACCATTCAGGACATAGGCATAGGCAAGGACTTCATGGCTTAAACACCAAAAGCATTGGCATCAAAAGCCAAAATAGACAAATGGAATCTAATTAAACTTCAGAGCTTCTTTAAAGCAAAAGAAAAAATCTTTACAGTGAAGTGGCAACCAACAAAATGGAAAAATTTTTTTGCAATCTACCCATCTGACAAAGGGCTAATATCCAGAATCTACGAAGAACGAAAACAGATTTATTAGAAAACAAACAAACAAACCCACTCAAAAGTGGGTGAAGAATATGAACAGACATTTTTCAAAAAAAAGACATGTATGAGGCTAACATATGAAAAAATGCTCATCATCACTGATGAGCATTAGAGAAATGCAAATCAAAACCACATTGAGATACCATCTCATGTCAGTTAGAATGGCAGTTATTTAAAAACCTGGAGACAACAGATGCTGGAGAGGATGTGGAGAAATAGGAACACTTTTACACTGTTGGTGGCAGTGTAATTAGTTCAACCATTGTGGAAGACAGTGTGGCAATTCCTCAATGATCTAGATTTGGAAATTCCATTTGACCCAGCAATTACATTACTAGATATATATACCCAAAGGTATATACAATAAATCATTCTATTATAAAGATATGAACATGTATGTTCATTGCAGCAGTGTTTATAATACCAAAGACCTGGAACCAATCCAAATGCCCATCAATGATAGACTAGACAAAAAAATGTGGCACATATACACCATGGAATACTACACAGCCATAAAAAATGGTGAGTTCCTGTTCTTTGCGGAGACATGGATGAACCTGGAAACCATCATTCTCAGCAAACTGACACAAGGACAGTAAATCAAACATCGCGTGTTCTCATTCATAGGTGGGTGCTGAAGAATGAGAACATGTGGACACAGGGAGGGAAGCATCACATCCTGGGGTCAGGTTTTTTGGGGGGGTAGTGGAGGAAGAGCAGGGGTTGGGGACTGTGGGGAGGGATAACATGGGGAGAAATGCCAGATATAGATGATGGGGAGATGGAGGCAAAAAACCACCTTGCCATGTATGTACCTAAGCAAAAACCCTGCATGATCTGCATGTGCACCCATTACCTAAAGTACAATTAATAAAAAATTGTGGGTATTGACCTGGGACAATAATCTCTTTCAAAATTTCTCCAGCAGAACTTCCTCTTCTTTCATCTGGGAACCTATGTTTCATGGCCATGTATACTCTGAAGAGAGGATGGAAAAATACATGGAAAAGATGATTGCTATTATCATGGTTAGCTTAGACTAATATTGATTAATCTACTGGAATCAGCAGGCACATGTATTTTCCTAGAGTCTGAGGGATCTGTGCCTTGTTACATGAGTGGATCAGAGTTTCATAAGTAGAGGAGAAGGTGTGTGTAGTGATGGCTGTTGCATAGTCTCTGAACAATAACAATCTTCAGTTGTTCTCATAATCTTTTCTCTTGAAGTGACATTGCTTGTTCAGTGCTAAGAATTAAAGTCAGGGATTGCCTGTATGTTTCAGCTCATTTTGTATCCTCAACCAATTTATACTTTTTTAATATTTAAGTTCTGGAATACATGTGCAGAACATGCAGGTTTGTCATATAGGTATACACCTGCCATGGTGGTCTGCTGCCCCCATCAGCCCAACACCTACATTAGGTATTTCTCCTAATGCTATCCCTCCCCTAGTCCCCATCCCCCAACAGACTTCAGCATGTGCTGTTGCATTCCCTGTGTCCCTCTGTGCTCATTGTTTAACTCCCACTATGAGTGAGAACATGTGGCATTTTATTTTTTCTTCCTGTGTTAGTTTGCTAAGAATGATGGTTTCCAGCTTCATCCATGTCCCTATAAAGGACAGGAACTCCTCCTTTTTTATGGCTGCATAGTATTTGATAGTGTGTATGTGCCACATTTTCTTTATCCAGCCTATCATTGATGGGCATTTGGGTTGGTTCCAAGCTTTTGCTATTGTGAACAGTGCTACAGTAAACATATATGTGCATGTATCTTTATTGTAGAATGATTCATAATCCTTTGGTAACATACCCAATAATGGAATTGCTGGGTGAAATGGTATTTCTGGTTCTAAATCCTTGAGGAATTGTCACACTGTCGTCCACAATGGTTGAACTAAGTTACACTCCCACTAACAGTGTAAAAGTGTACCTGTTTCTCCGCATCCTCTCCAGCAACTGTCGTTTCCTGACTTTTTAATGATCGCCATTCTAACTGGCATGAGATGAGGTCTCATTATGGTTTCGATTTGCATTTCCCTAATCACCAGTGATGATGAGCTTTTTTTCATACGTTTATTGGCTGAATAAATGTCTTTTTTTGAGAAGTATCTATTTATATCTTTTGCCTACTTTTTGATGTTTTTTTTTTCTTGTAAATTTTTTTATGTTCTTTGTAAATTCTGGATATTAGCCCTTTGTCAGATGGGTAGAATGAATGTCCTCCCATTCTGTAGGTTGCCTGTTCACTATGATGATAGTTTCTTTTGCTGTGCAGAAGAACTTTAGTTTAATTAGATCCCATTTGTCAATTTTGGCTTTAGTTGCCATTGCTTTTGGTGTTTTAATCATGAAGTTTTACCCCTGCCTATGTTCTGAATGGTATTGCCTAGGTTTTCCTCTAGTGTTTTTATGGTTTTAGGTCTTATGTTTAAGTATTTAATATATCTTAAGTTAATTTTTTATAATGTGTAAGGAAGGGTTTCAGTTCCAGTTTTCTGCATATGCCTAGCCAGTTTTCCCAACACCATTTATTAAATAGATAATCCTTGCCCCATTGCTTGGTTTTGTCAAGTTTGTCAAAGATCAGATGGTTGAAGATATGTGATGCTATTTCTGAGGACTCTTTTCTGTTCCATTGATCTCTATATTTGTTTTGGTACCAGTATCATGCTGTTTTGGTTTATAATTTTAGACACAAAAGAGTTAGGATCTTCCAACTTGTTTGCTTTTGTTTTGCTTTTTAGTTCATAGGACAGAAATTGTAAGTCTAGCCATGATCCCAACTGTGCCAACTTTTCACCTTATTTGGCATGGAATTCAGTCCTCTTGCTATCAAATTAGCTAGCAAACTGAATTAAGGTATCACTAATAATAGCATTGAGTTTCAGGCATTGTGCAAGTGACATTCTCTGCACTATCTTGTGCAAAAAACAAACAAGGTGGTAACTTTCCAGGAGGTTTGCAGGTCATTCCTGGAGTAAGAGCTCAATGAACAGAAGATTGCTTAGTGGAAAAAAAATCAGAATAATTCTCAAGGGACTCTTTTCATGGCTCATGAAACAAGTGAATAAACAAACAGAAACTTGATGGACTTTTTTCTGTCTCATGGCCTCAGGCATTTAAAGATCAGAATGTTCCAGTTTGATTATTATGTGGGTAATGCTAAAGAAACATTAGTATATTTTTCCTCTGATCCTCCCCACTTAGTTCTACACTTCATGCATTCCATCTTCCCTTTGTTAACAGTATATATTAATATGGTTTTTATAAAATGAACTAGATTTTTGCTTTCTTAACCAGAATTATATTTAAGTTCTGTTTCTGCTCAGAAACTTTGGTGACTTTGATTGGATTTGGGAATTTCCAAATTTTCCCAGCCTTATACTTAAAGACAATCGAGCTAAAAACAGGTTTTCTTCGATATCAATGGGGCATTGGTCCCAGGACCTCACGGATACCAAAATCTGCAGATGCTCAAGTCCCTTATATAAAATGGCATAGTGTTTTCATATTGCCTCTTCACATCTTTTTGTATATTTTAAATCATCTCTATATTACTTGTGATACCTAATACAATAAAATGCTGAATGATGAGCACACATGGACACAAGAGGGGACCAACACACACTGAGGCCTGTTGCAAGGTAGGTAGGGGAGGGAGCACATCAGGAAGAATAGCTAATGCATGCTGGTCTTAACACCCAGGTGATGGGATGATCTGTGCAGCAAAGCACAATGCCACACGTTTACCTATGTAACAAATATGCAAGTCCTGCACACGTACCCCTGAACTTAAAATAAAAGTTGAAGAACAAAAAAGAAAGCACATATTTATATGATAAAATTACTTATAAGTCAAATACAAAACATAGACTATATTACCAGTATGGGTAGAGAAGGGTTAAAATAATTCAAATGAAAGTGTCGCACTTTCACACCTAAATACAAAGAACTAGGATTGCCTCTTTATATTTAAATTTGAAGACACAAATTTAGTTGACTCTTACAGCTTCATTTTCTCTCCATCTACTTGGTACCCCAATCGGTGACTTAGGGATGTCCGCTTACTCACTTACAACATGATGCATTGAAATAACAGTAGCAGCTGTACTTCCTTCAATGTGCTTTCTCTCATTAAGCTCTACACAGAGCTGACCTATTCAGAAATCCTCATGGTGTGCTTACTGTTTGCTGAGACTCAAAGCTTTCAAATTATGACTAATAAAAGCATCTGCTTTGGTCAGACCAGAAAATCAACACTGTTTAATCACAAATGAATTGTACATTTAAAAAAATTACAGTGAACATACTGAAAATCAAATAAAGCAAAAGCTTTATGGCATATTGAGTGCTTGTATTGCAGTTTTGTTCCAGCTCTACAGTCAACTCAGCTATTTCTGGCAGCAAATCCTTCCTGTAACCTGGTATCTGTCTCATCAAATTATAAATTTAAAAATATTCTTTTGGTCTTTCATAAGTCCTTGTGAAATTTAAACCTTTGCATCTTTCCTGATTAAGAAAATATATCCTAAAATATTTGGTTTAGTTTTCATTAAAAAACAACCTACAGAATTTCAACCAATTTAAACATCTACATTCATTCTATATTTAATCCTCATCCCAGTTGGCTAGCCCTATTCATTTACAGAAAACGAATCTCAATAAGATTTCATTTTGAAAGCCTTCTAATGACAGCACTATTAATTTGATACAAGGGTCAAATAGATCCCTTTTAAATACCTTTTTTCTTCTATAAATTAAATAAATACATTTAAAAAATAAAACAATTGCTCTTTTATGGAGCAAACCACCCACCCTACCTTTTTCCCCTTGTCACTGTAAACTTGTCTCAGTAAGATAGAAACCTTAAAAGAGGTAAAGAATAGCCATATGACTGGCAATTCAAGCATCTGAGTGGCTGATTTCTTCTGAGACTTTGAATAGTCCACTCTCATTCTTAAATCTTTCATGTGAGATGGAATTTCAAATATGTAGAAGGAATTGTCCAGGAAATTTTGGTTCTTCTACTTTTATCCTTGGAAGATACAATTTTGAATATGTGGAACTATTAATAGATTACATTGAAAGTTTGCTAAATTCTGCAGAGTTAATTCATAGTTGGTAAAATATCATAAGAACCATGAGAGTCAAAACTTTTTTTCCAGGAAATGTGTAGTATATTCATATTAGAAATAACAAAGAATTAAAGTTGAGGTGTCTGGAGTCTAGTCCCAGTACTGAGTCTAACTAGGAGTGTAACCTCAGAAATGGTTTAACCACCCTAAGACTCAGTCCCCCTTTAGAAAAATACAGGTGTTATACTACATAGTCTAAGGGCATTTTAAAACCTGAATTCCAGATCTGCGGTTAACATATTTGGTTTAAAGAGGAGAGAACGGAAATTATGTGTACTTATTATGTGAGATAGGTATCTGTTATGAGATATGAAGTGAAATGTGGAAGGCAATTTTAATATGGCGTTAGAGGAACAGATTAATAATCCTAAATGCTTCACTATACTGTAGCCTTGGCGAACCCATTTCTTTTATTTTCCTTTTAAGATGTGGTGTGCTTTTAAGATTTGAATGTTTCATCTTCATTAAGATTCAGAGTTTTCTCTGGAGGTGTTTGCTCTGTCAAGGCTGATTCTGGTGGCCTCATTAGCTCTGCTAATTGGTGGATTCATTTATTTATGTTGATATAAAACCTTCATTCAAAGTTCAAGGATCTTATATCCCTAGCTCATCCTTAATTATGGTGATAATTTTGCAAGCATTCCTAAAATCAGACAAGACATTTTTAATTATACAGTGAGGGAAACATAATGAAGCAATTTTCTGTGATTTGGGGTTTTATCACTTATTTGTCATATTCATCTTCCTCTTTCTGAGATGACTATTTTAGCATGCATTTATATATGTATTTACTTATTAAAGAAGGGATGTAAGATGTATGACAGCTAACAGGGAATGCATAAAATATAGCAAAATAATACAAATGGGTAATGAGAAAAAAAGACAAGAAAAATTGAGGAAGTAAGGCAAATAAAGAAATAACTAGGACAGAGATTTACAATTAAATCTCTAGGGTAAGAAAGCTTTGTCACATCCATGAGTTAAAGGAGATACTGGTAACCCTCATAGTTCTTCATGTTACAGATATAAATAATTGTTGTCAGAAGCACTCTGATTTTGAATTCTTGGTCAAAGAGGAAGAATGAAGTTCTGGAAAGTCAAAATACTTTGATTCAAATTATAGATTTGCACACATTCTAGTCTTACAAAAGTTAATTTACTGCTTACTGGCTAATGGTGTAACTCATTAAATGGAGATGGAAATGATATTCACCTCAGATGGTTGTTTTGAGGAGTAAATACAATAATGTATTTGAATAATTTAGCACAGTCTCTGAGACTTACATGACTTAATATAAAGTTTAGTTATTTTCATTTTGTTTTAGAGAAGATAGAAATTCATCCAATAATCCCCTTTTAAAAATATACTGTGCAAAGTTGGGAACATACCAATGTTCATATTGTTTCAGAGACCCTTGGTAAGCTCCCTGTTTATACTGGATTTAGAGAAGCTACCAGCACAAAAAGTGAGAGCCTTTTAGCCCTTTGAAGAGAGAACAGTTACCCCCATCTGTCTCCACAACAAATTTTTGCAATGTACAACACAAGAATAAAAAATAAAGTAACTAAATGATGATCTAAATCCACAAATCATGATGTACATACTTTCTTAATGGATAATTTATTATTTTAATATAATGTAATAAAGTAAAATATAGTGTAATTGAGCTATAAGTGGTGTGTGCCATTGGTCTGAATCTGTTCTGATGTCACAGAACCCTCTAGAATTTTTAAAAACATAATTCATCTGTACCACTGCCATCTTTTTCCTCTTCCTCATCTTCTTCCTCTTCTCCTCCCTATTCTCCTCTTCCTTCTCTTCTTTTTTCTTCTCTTTTTCCTGTTTTTCTCACCATATATTTCTTGCTTCATAATGTTAGAATGATCAGTGTGTCACTAATCATGTAAGAAGCTTTTGTCAAAGGTGTTTTCCCAAAATGAGTAATGCAAACCACAGGACTTTCTGTCTGAGATTCTGGGGTTCTGGGATTCTATTTGCCTTTTCAAGATCAAAAGAAAGACAAAGAATATGATGCAGTTCAAAGACAAAAGGAGAGGAGGTGTTAGGCAACATGGTGCCATACACTTGGTATGCTCTCCAGGCCCCTCATTTTTTGTTTTGCTTTGTAAACCAGGAATGGGATCTGCTCACTCCTCTTAGAATTGATCAATTATATTTGAACACTTATTCGTATTTTACAATGTTGGGAAAGGGAAGAGGTTATAAATAAAGCTTTATAATACAGTGTACTATAACTTTAGTGTCATTATGCATATTCAATTATTGGCTCCTACTAAGTGAGCCTTGTGATTGTGGGCAAATCAGTTAAACTATCTGAACTGTGGTTTTCGTTGATAGGTGAGCAATGCTGTTGATTAGATTATTAGGTTGTTCTAAAAAATAGAAATAAAATACAAAATTATTTGGCATCCAGCAGGTATGTAACAAATTTTGCTCTACAAACAACCTGTGGAAAATTATCATACATTTTAACTGCTATATTTCAAACCATATAAAAGTTGTCTCAGTTAGAAATTGATATTGGATGCCATGGTAGGGAAATGGGAAAAGTAACTACTTTTGACATATATCTTAGTCCATCTTCTGCTGCTTTTACAAATACCAGAGTCTAGGAAACTTATCAAAATTGAGATTTAGTTCTTACAGTTCTAAAGATTGAGAAGTCTAAGAGCATTGCACTGGTAAGGGCCTTCCTGATGTATCATGGCAGAAATTGGAAAAGCAAGAATGCATGTGCAAGACAGAGGAGACAGGGGCTAAACTTCGTCCTTTCATTAGGAATTGACTTCAGTGGTAATGGAATTAATCCTCCTGATGGCAGAGTCCTCATGATATAATCACCTCTTAAAGGTCTCACCTCTTAATGCCATCATAATGGCAATTAAATTTAAACATGAGTTTTTAAGAGGACATTCAAACCACATAGCAACATATTACCAAATTGTATATACATATATACCCACATACACACATAAACATGTAAAAATATATTTGTATTTACCTACTTAGACTTTATTAACAATGGATTACATAATCAATAATGGAAATATTTTATGTAGTTCTTTAGAATGAAGAAGATGACAAATTTTTTTAAGAGCCCTCGGTTACTTCTGAAGTACCATGCATTTGAAAGAATGGATGTGCACCTATAAACATTGGACTTGATTTCTAGAGTTTGCAAGTCAATTTAGTGTGAGAAAAGAGATGAAAATAAAATTAATCAATATGCACATGTTTAAAATATTCTATAACTTGTGAATTTTAAACAGGCAGTCCTCTTCAGCAACCAGCCAGGTTTAACTGAACCTATAACATTAGTAATATCAGTGGTATAGTACATGTTTATCATGTAGGAGTTTCCATTATAAGAGCTCATTTAATACTCATAAAAAGCCTATGACAAGACACCATCAATATATCTGTTTCACTTTAAATGAAATTAAGAGATGGAGAGTTTAAGTTGTCCAAAGTCACACAGCACAAGTTATCTGACTCCATAGCTTGACTAATCAGTATGATAAATTTTGCTTAGGCTCTTAACAATATGTTTGAATAGGTAAGACATTTACATGTTTCAAAGATTGAAAGGATAAAGGTAATATATAAAACAAAAATTAATTTATCTTCCCTGTCTTCTAGCTATTCATGTCACCTTGCTAATGATAATCAAACTTTCTATGTTTTTATATATACTTTCCAGATATAGCAAATGTTTGTTGTCTATTTTTTTTTACAAAAATAGAAACAAACAATACACACTCTTCTGAATTTGTTTTTATTTTTGAGGTAAGGATGTGTGTGTGTGTGTGTGTGTGTGTGTGTGTGTGTGTGTGTGTCTGTACATGTATTCTGAGCAATATGTCATGGAGATTGTTTCATAGCCATGCATGAAGACATTCTGTTTTCTTTCTGCAGAACTGGATGAACATAATTTAACAAGTCCTCTCTTCCTAGATGTAAAGGTTTCATTGAATTTATTGTTTTTATACCTTATGCAGAATAATCTTGCACACATGTCATTTGTCATTTGCTTTCCAGTGCAGTGTTTATAGGATCAGCTTTATTAAGAAATAACTGACATATTACAGATTGTATATGTATAGTCTGTACATAAAATGTACAGTTTGATGGGTTGTAACATATGCATATAACTCAACCTCTAATGATGATAAAAAATAACTAGCATATCCATCAACCCTCCAAATTTCCTCTGAACCCTTTGTACTTCTTGGCATTCTATTCTCCCTAACTCTAATCTTAACGCTTTCCCCACACACAGGCAACCACTGATGTGCTGTCATCACAGATTGTTTTTCATTTTCTGTAATCATATGTAGTATAGCATGTACTCTTTTATTGGCCCAGTTGTTTTTACTTAGCCATAATTGTTTTGAGATTGATTCATGTTGTTGCATTTCTCAATACAGCATTACTTTCTTGTTTGATTGATATTTTGTCATTTTTATTTTATTCATTCTGCCTTGATTTTCAGTGTTTCTTTTCTTCTACTTTGGGTTTAATTTATCATGTTTTCCTAGTTTCTTAAGGTAGAAACTGAGACAATTAATTTGAGAACTTATTTTTTTTCTAAGGGGGTTAGTGCTGTAAATTCCCCAAATATTGCTTAGCTGCATCCCACACATTTTGATGTCCTTTTATTTTTTAGTTTTACTTAATTCTAAATTGTTTTGAATAACAGGTTATAAAACTCACAATGTCAGGCATTTAATAAAACACTTCTATACAGAAAAAGAAGCAAGAAGATATGACCCATAAGCTAATAAATTCAGTCAATTGAAACTGACTTAGAACCAACAAATGTCAGTGCTAACAGATAAGGACATTAAAATAATTTAACACTACTTCATAATTTCAGAAATTAAGAATAACCATGAAATATATATAAAAGACACAAATTGAACTTCTAGAGATGGAAAATACAATGTTTGAGAAGAAAAACTCAAAATATGGGATTAATAGCAGATTTGATATTGAAAAAGGAAAAATAAATAAAATTTATAGACATAGCAATGTACAGCATCTAAAATGAAACTCAATTTAAAAAAAAAAAAAGAAATTCCAGACAAATAAACAAGTGAATAGCATCTGTGAGTTATGCAACAAGTTCAAAAGCCCTAAAATACAAGTCATAGGAGCTGAGGAGCAGGGGGATAAACAAATATTTGGAGAAATATGGTCAAAAATTTTTCAAATTTGATGAGAACCATAAATTCTCAAAATCAAGAAGATCAATGAAACTCAAGCATAAAGTTTAAAAAAACAGACACCAACTCGATCAAAAACAAATTGTTCAATATTGGTGAGAAGGAGAAAAAAATATCAGCAACAGCTTGAAGATAAAAGGCAAGTTACTCATAAAAGAATGAAGATATTTTAAATTAAATGTGAGGAAACTACCAAAGTAGTTTTCTGCCTGAAGTTTGCTGCAGTTTTCTCCTTGAGCAGTTTTTTTTCTCTCTCTGATACTCTATGCTGAGAATTCTAGCCTTGATCTCTCCTGTTTGTCAGGTTTTTTTTTTGTTCTATTCAAGCAATCGGCAGGGCTGTACTTCGGTTTCTTCTCCCAGCACCATAGTTTAGAAGCTCCAAAGTAGTTCAGTTGGGTCTGCCAAAGGGCTCAGCTTGTTCGTTTCTCATCTATTATGGATCACTCTTCTTCATTGTGTAACGTCCAGTGTCTTGAAAATTGTTGTTTCACATACTTTTTCCATTTTTATTTGTTTCAAGTGGGAACATAAATCTGCTTCTGAAATTCCATACTGGTTGGGAATGAAAGTCCTCACTGTAGTTTTAAGCTACAAATATCTTATGCTGAAAGAGATTAGGTATCTTACGTGAATTTGAAGACATAGGTATAGAAACTATTTTAAATGAAACACAGAGAAAAGAAACATTAAAAAATATTTAAGGGGTGATCCAAGATGGCCGTTTAGGAACAGCTCAGGATTGCAGCTCCCAGTGAAAGCGCAGAGGGTGAGTGGACGCCGTGTTTTTATTGCCCACAGACTAGGAAATTCCCGGGCAGAGGTGCTCCACGGTCACCAGCGCGGCTGTTTCGGCCAGCGCGGCTGTGCCGGCCAGCGCCGGCCAGCGC
>NW_016107613.1:1988655-2009375 GCF_001604975.1 Cebus imitator | reverse complement strand
AAAAAAAAAAAAAAAAAAAAAAAAAAAAAAAAAAAAAAAAAAAAAAAAAAAAAATATTTAAGTATTTTTTACATATCCTTCATGCATGCATGGATTTTCATATGTTTTGACTTGTTTTTAAAATTTTCAGTGTTTTTCTACTTTATTTGCAGTGGTTTTTTTTGTTTATTAGGTAGTATGAATCTTTATTATTGATTTGAATATCAGTGCCCTGAGTCTTTCAAATCACAGATCTTTAGATTTTATTAGACAACAGCCCTGTAAACAGGAGTCTTAGGTATGACTGAGATTCTGTTTATCTTTGTCACCTGGCTCTGCAAAGTCTTACCCCTGATCTTCTCTCTTCTATCTTCATGGAGATGATATCCTTGTCCCCAGTTGTCACACAACTTTGTTCATTCAGGTGCATCTTGATATACTCTAACAAATTTTATTGTTTATAGGTAATAGATGATATTTATTAAAAGATGAAGAAATTGAGTTTCGAAAAAAGAACGCTGGGCAATGTATAAAATCTGCATGTCCCCTCCCAGTAGCCTTTAAGTCTTGTGTTATTTCTCTCAAAGAAAAGGAAATATCATCAAAAATTTTGTTGCACAAAAGAAATGGATGATGTTGCTGTTCTTTTTCTCACTTTGTATCTTAAGCATTTTTATTGCAACATTGAATCTGTCACTGTTTAAAATGATTCCTTAGTAGATATACTATGGGAGAATCATAAACTGAAGATAACTAGTTTTCAGTTTAAAAAAATAATTTAGGTTAATGGTCTATTATTTGCAATTTTGAAACTCCAAAAGCACTTAAAATTGTCTCTTTTTCACTAATTTGGAGATTGAAACTAACATAGCCTAAAATCATGTGATGTGAGAAACTGACCAGAACTCGTCTAAAACTATTTACTGTCTGTGTTTATTACACTTAATACAACTATTTGTATATTCTGATTTAGAAATATTAATGTTGTTTTGTGATTAAATGCTTCCCTGAATGCCTCTGATGGTACTACACAACACACACACACACACACACACACACACACACACCTGTGTACGTGTGCACACACATACACTCAAACACCATATGGACTTTCTAAAGTCAGAAAATAATTTTGAAATATGAATTGCTTCCAAGATTGGACCTCTAGAATTTCTGCTGTGCATACCCTAAAACATCCATCTATCAACTCACAGTTTTTAGAATTTTTAGTACTGAAATTGGTAGTTAAAAGACAAGTGAAATTTTCGGTAGTTATTTACAAATTGTTTTCCAAAAATGTATCAGTTTACATTCTCTCCAATACTACATTAATTTTAAATCTTTCCCAGTCTTAAAAGTAAAAAATAATCTACTTATTTTTTCGTTATTAAAAAGGTTGACATTTTTATAACCTTATTTAGCATTTATCTTTATTCTTATATGAGTTAACATTATGCTTTTATCCAACTTTCTACTAGGGTTCACGTTTTTTTATTTCATTGTTAATGGTAGAATTTTTGTTTTTGTTTTGAGGTTAGACTCATCAAATTTGAAATTTATGTGTCAAATTTATAAATCCTCTATGGATTTATGTTATAAATGGTATTTTTGTCCTACCAGATGATTCAAAACTATTTTCACTCATTATTTTCAGTTTTTCTTGTGATTAATTTTATGAATTTTGTGTAATTCATGTGACGTATATACTGTAAAATACTTTTCAAACTTGTTTATTTTTGCTTTCTTGCCATAAATTTTGTTTTAATTTTGTTCCTTGATTTAATGTGATTGAAGTTACCAACATTTTTCCTGTACTGATTCAACGTTTTTCTTAGAAAAGCATGGCATTCAAGGAATATAATAGTATCTTATCTTTCAGTGGTTTAAAGAATGACTCAGAAAGAGGAAATAGTAGTAGAAAAATATGAAAAAGCATAATTATATATAAATGAAAGTGAAACTAATCTGAATAAAATTAGGTACATGACTAGCAACTTGATAGGCTGATGCTTTACACAAAAGTATCTTATTTAGGCCACTATGCTTTATGAACAGTCGTCAAGCATAACATTTGCAGAAGTAACTTAATCGATTTGTATGTGAGTCATACTCAATGAATTTATTTGCTGATGATCTCACAGTTAACAATTCTCGTATATTTTTCTCATATAGAGCATTTTAGAGCTCGAAAAACTATTAATAACATTAATGTCACCTACTGAATGCTTAGGAAAATGAATTCCCAAGCAAGATCTCTAATAAGACTCATATATTTTATTTTAACTTCAATTTGGTGAATCTCAACCTAAATAGGTTAAAACAAGTTAACCAGTATTACCTTCTACTCATCTTTATGATAAACTGAGGAACAGTCATCTTTTTATTATCAAATTCTATTACCAGCACCTAATATCTGACTTAAAGAAGCTCATAAACCCAGGAACGCATAAATGACTAAAGTTTTAATGACTAAAAGGATCTGAACATTTATGGACATGAATTTTGTTTTTCAACATAAACTCCCACCCACTCAGTGAGAAAAAACGTAGGGAATTGTCATAAGATATATTGGACTCCCTTAACCCACATCAATTGAATTAGAATCTCTAGTGGTGTCTCAGAAAGAGTAATTTTTAAATCTTCTCACTAATTCTGATGTGCAGTTGTCATTGAGAAACAGTGGTCTATGTATTAATCTCCATAGGTTTCTGCAGTCAAATTACATTTTTCCCTTGCTGGACAAATTTATGTAGGCCTTAGAGTTATACAGTATAACTGTTTATATCAACTGACAATGTTTCAGCAATGAAAACTATGAAAACAGCAAAAAATTTGAGAAACTGGACCAAGGTATTATTAGAGATCAAAGTATTATTATCATTTTTTTTTCTTTTAACTCATCTGTATTTGTTACAACTTTAAACAGAATGTGACTCGAGTACTACATTTCCATCCACATGACTGGCTCTGAGTTATTTTTGAACAGCTTATGATATGCTTAGGTAGGCTAATTACTGCTCCTCCAAACAATACTTTTCTTTGGAAAACAAGCCCTATGGAGAGTTCCATCAAGTTGCTTCAGTTTAACCTATTTCTAGCGGACTAGTACATGAAGAATTGGCAACTACAGGGGATGAAAAGTTCAGAAAGTAGATCCTACAAGATATAACAAATACTTTTCTTCTAAATATCAAGGTATAGCTTGGGAACACTTCAATAACAAGATTTGGTCTACTAAGGAATCCGGCTTGATAGCTAAACACTTTAGACCACAAAGTTAACATGTTACATACATCTTACAACACACATTACCTTGATCTGTTAATGTAAGCCAATGTGAAACTAAAAAAGCATTACTAGCTCTGCTTTACTGCCTAAAGTATCACAGCATTGCTTAGTCGACAAGAATCTTTATCTTCCCCTTAAAGTAGTTGTTGTCATGCCATACAGACTTTTTAATGTTAACAAAAATAAAGAAAAACATCCTTGAAAATATATTATTAGAGGAACTGTAGAGTATTGAACAGGTAAGTCATCCCTCAGCTGGAGCTTAGTCTACTTCTTCCATGCATGATGTAGGGCTTGGAACTTCCAGAGGATGAAGAAGAAAAAAAGAAACAGGAAGAGAAAAAAACAAAGTTTGAGAACCTCTGCAAAATCATGAAAGACATATTGGAGAAAAATATTGAAAAGGTGGTTGTGTCAAACCGATTGGTGACATCTCCATGCTGTATTGTCACAAGCACATATGGCTGGACAGCAAACATGGAGAGAATCACGAAAGCTCAAGCCCTAAGAGGCAACTCAACAGTGGGTTACATGGCAGCAAAGAAACACCTGGAGATAAACCCTGACCATTCCATTATCAAGACCTTAAGGCAAAAGGCAGAGGCTGATAAGAACGACAAGTCTGTGAAGGATCTGGTCATCCTGCTTTATGAAACTGTGACCCTGTCTTCCAGGTTCAGTCTGGAAGATCCCCAGACACATGCTAACAGGATCTATAGGATGATCAAATTTGGTCTAGGTATTGATGAAGATGACCCTACTGCTGATGATACCAGTGCAGCTGTAACTGAGGAAATGCCACCCCTCAAAGGAGATCAAAGTATTATTATTGGTACTTCCTGGTTCAAAATATTCGTTGGGTACGCATGACTAATTTTGGTTGCTACACTGTAGGCAGGGGTGTCCAGTGTCACTTTTGAGTTCACACACTTAAAATCAGTGTCCAACCCTCCACCTCTTCCCGAACACAGCAACTGAGGCTACATGTTCCATGCAATAAAACCACAAGACAGTAGAGCCTTTGTCATGATGGGTCTCTGAGTCCCACATCAAACAGAGTATTCTGGCCAGAGATGGACATGCAGTATGAGCAAGAAATAAATATTGTTGTGTTAAGTTGTTAATTTCAGGGTTGCTTATACTACAGGGTAGCCAGTCAAGCCTTTCTCATACACAGGTTTGAAGAAGTCTTTTCAGAACTTGTAGCTTAGGGACTAGACGTCAAAGAGGACTGAGAAGACCATGATAAAGTTTTTTCCCTGGCATTATTGGGACAGCACATAGAAGTACTTAGAGATTTTAGAGAGTGGTTGCTATTGTTTGAATGTACATGTCCCTCCAAAATTCATATTTTGGAACGTTAACTATAAGCTGATGGTATTAAAAGGTGGGGTTTTTAGGAAGATTAGGCCATGAGGGTTCCACCCTTATGAATGGGATTAATGCCCTTATGAAAGAGGCTTCAGAGAGCTGCCTGGTCCTTGCAACTCTTCTGCCTTGTGAGGACACAGCACTCACCCCTTTCACCATGTGAGGATACAACAGCAAGGTGCCATCTGGGAAGCTGAGAGCAGTCCTCATCAGACACTGAATTTATTGGATCCTTAATCTTGGACTTTCCATCCCCTAGAATTATCATTCTATTGTAGTATTCCAAATTTACAATAATATTAATGAAGAGATGACACCGGAAATTCTTAAAGTGGTTTTAAAACTTAAGATGCAGCAAACTACAATTAAGCAGTTCTATTATAGATAGAATTTAAAGGTGA
The DNA here is from genome assembly GCF_001604975.1 of Cebus imitator. Classification (NCBI taxonomy): domain Eukaryota; kingdom Metazoa; phylum Chordata; class Mammalia; order Primates; family Cebidae; genus Cebus; species Cebus imitator. The sequence continues at coordinate 2,004,336 of NW_016107613.1, read as the reverse complement.
ATTTTTCTAATGTAAGGATAATTATTGAGAATGATCAATTAGATCAATTGCATATATAATTTAACATAGCCAAACTGCTGATAAGTTGGACTTTTGTTAAATGGTTTAATCCAGCTGTACAACACTTGTGCTATTTCTGCATATATCTATGTTTAACTGAACATTAATGTTTATGCATGAATAATGCTATTTACATGTACATATAATTCATGTTACATGGTAAAAGATACAAAAGATACTAAAGAGGGGAGAGAAGAGTGCATGTCATAATTTTTATATTTTTCTTTCTGAATTCATTGAAAGATTCTATACATTTGCATATCCATATATTTTGTACCACATTAATGGCATAAACCATGCAAGATGTTCATTACTTTTATTGTTTATTGTAATATCTTACAGCAGGGCTCAGCAAACTTTTTCTCTGAATAGCCAGTAATAAAGATTTTAGGCTTCCCTTCTGTAGCCATAAGCAATATGCAGATGTATGAGCATAGCTGTGTTCCAATAAAACTTTATTTACAAAAGCAGATCATGGGTCAGATTTGGCCCACAGGCCATTGTTTGTCAACTTGTTTTGGAGAGTTTTTCATATCTATATATAAATAGTTAATTCACTCTTTTAAAAAATTTAGTATATCTCCTTCAGTTCTGCTCTAACTTTAGTTATTTCTTGTCTTCTGCTGGCTTTTGAATTTGTTTGTTCTTGCTTCTCTAGTTTTTTAAATTGTGACATTAGGGTGTCAAAATTAGACCTTTCCTGCTTTCTCTTTTGGGCATTCAGTGCTATAAATTTCCCTCTACACACTGCTTTAAATGTGTCCCAGAGATTCTGGTACTTTGTGTCTTTGTTCTCACTGGTTTCGAAGAACATCTTTATTTCTGCCTTCATTTCATTATTTGTCCAGTAGTCATTCAGGAGCAGGTTATTAAGTTTCCACATAGTTGTGCGTTTTGAGTGTTTCTTAATCCTGAGTTCTAATTTTGATTGCATTGTCATCTCAGAGACTATTGGTTATGATTTCTGTTCTTTTGCATTTGCTGAGGAGTGTTTTACTCCCAATTATGTGGTCAATTTTAGAATAAGTATGATGTAGTGCTAAGAAAAATGTATATTCTTTGGATTTGGGGTGGAGAGGTCTGTATATGTCTATTAGGTCTGCTTGGGCCAGAGCTGAGTTCAAGTCCTGGATATCCTGGTTAATTTTCTGTTTCATTGCTCTGTCTAATATTGACTAGATAAAGAATATCTAGTTCTTTATCAAACTCTAGTTTACAGGTTTTTTTTCAGCAAACAGTGCTATAAATGAGGAAACTGAGGAATAGAAGAAATGTAACCTGCTCCTGGATCACTAAGATAACAAGTAGTAGAGGTTTGACTTGAGCACAGGTGATCTGACTCCAGAAGCCCCACTCACTAGTTACCATACACTGCTTCTACCATATATTATGATGGGGATATAGGGTTCATTTAAGAAATGAGTCTTTGGTCATACTTTCTCCCCACTCATTGGTAAGGTCCACATGTGTGTCTCTGATTCCTACCCACTGTGAACATTGTCACTGAGTATACCACTGCTTCTTCTTGAGGCCTCTGGTGACTACAAAGATAATGATGCTCTGATTCCCTCTTCGTTTTCCAGCCTTAATTTATAGACAGAGGTAAGGCTGTTCACAGAGTATTAGTCTATCAAAATGCCTACTCACACTGCAGCTTTTACACTTGATAAAAAATATCTTTTTCTTTGAGTTTTCAGAATCCATTGAATTTGTCTTGGAAACATTTGGTACAGCAGACTGGGTATGCTGGCAGTCATATGTGTCATATTTGTGAACAAATTCTGCACTCCATCAATACCACGAAATATTCGTGAGACAACTAATTTTGTACTAGTGCCACATGCTTGCTCTGGGAATTCTGATTTGGTGCCAAATATGACCTCCAAGCTCACAACTTGAACTTTCTGTATCATCTTGACTCATCATTTTGCTTACAATAATTTTTCCACTCACCCATCTTCAGTTCCTTGTGCATATCAGCCTAAGTTTCCATCTTGCCTCAAGACCTCACATTTTTTTTTACACACATTTTGTTAATCTAATTCTACTCCCAGTATTTTATTCAGAATATTTAGGCCAGTGTTGTCTGTGGACTAGCAGCATTAATATCCAGGAGTTTGTTAGACATGCAGAATCACAATTTCCCCATCTTCAGACCTACTGAATCAAAATCTCTAAGGAATTCACCCAGAAACTTGGGTTTTAAGAACGTCTCCGAAGAATTTTTATGTCCACTAAAATTTGAGAAGCACTGTCCTAAGCAATTGTATATTTCAAATAAACCTAAAAAACTCAATAGCTTAATGGAATAAAGGCTTATTCTTAGTGACATCACAGTCACTTCAGGCTAGGTGGCTCTCCTTGGGACTGTCTAATAAGCTAAGGATTCAAGTTATTTTCATTGCTGGATGCCATCAACATATGGACTCAACGGTCATTGTAGATAGAAAATGGATGATTGAGCAGGGGTCTTAAGGTAAAGCTTAAAAGCAGCATACATTACTTTTGCTCACATGTAATTGGCCAAAACAGAGTCACATAGCCCCAGTCTTCTGCCAGGTTCTCACATTACAATGATGATAAGAAAGTAGAATTGAGTAACTCAAAACAAGGGTTTTCCTCTAATTGTCAAATTCAATTTAGGATATGCAACATAAGGCATAGCAGTGAGGGAAACATTTAGTGATGAGTTTTTCTGACCACTGAGGAGCTATTTAATAGAATTTCATTTTTAGAGGCACTTAGTCCAGAAAAGGCTTTAAAATGTAGAGAAAAATGTGGGTTTATGTGGGTGCTCACTAGCAGTCTCTGCTGCCCATTAGCTGGCCTTTACTTGGCTCACTAGTCCTTAAGGTTTCGTTTTCGTTAAATGTATCATCTTTTAATGCAAATCTGGTGCTGACATTGTTTACTCCTTGCTATACCCGAGGATACTTCAGGTTTAATTCTGATTAAAAGATTTTCATCTTAATTTTGATATATAGTATTAACAAATTACACTTCAATTATGTTTTACAATGTATGCTTCTAAAATTTTCATTCTCACATTATAAAAATTTGACAACTCATAGGCGGATATTGAACAATGAGAATACATCAACACAGTGAGAGGAGCATCACACACTGGGGTCTGTCAGAGGGTGCTAGGTGATGGACAGTGGGGGGTGCGAAGGTTGGGGAGGGATAACGGGGAGAAATGCCAGATATAGGTGACAGGGGATGGAGGCAGCAAATCACCTTGCCATGTAAGTACCTATGCAACAACCCTACATGATCTGCACATGTACCCCAGAACCTAAAGTACAAAAAAAAATTTTTGACAACGGCATAATTTTAATTCAAATTACTTTAGGCCATTTTCCCGTATTCTGATGTCATTGTTTTTTAGATTTTCAACCACATTCTTGGTCTAATTTACTGAGGCATTTTCTTGACCATCTTCTCTTATAGGAGATTTTGCTGTTTATGAAGATGTGTATTTTTCTTGAGATTAGGATTGCTTTTGACCGCTCAGAGTTTTGGAATTAGTTATAGTTAGGGATATGTTACCATTTGTATACTATTTGCCATATATCATCTTTTAGAGGTTATTTAGTTTCTGACAGGCTTAGAAATATTTTTTTACTTGAACATTATGAAAATATTCTCTGTATTCCTCTACAACCATGGTTGAAGAAAAAAAATGATAGGAATTCAAGAACTTCTGATGGGTATTAGAGACCTAATAAACCTGAGAAAAGAAGAACATTCTTTAAAAAGAGGAAAAATGACTAGTTTCATGGAGAGCCAAAGGGACAAAAGTGACAGCATTGACACAGGAGTCCTTCCATAAGCCAGCATACAATTTGTGAGCAGTTGGCAAAAAGGACACTTATGAGAAATAAGGCTCATTTTACAGTTATGTCACTCTGGGCACAGAATGGTTATTTGATTCAATATCATAACTAGAAAAACTGTTTTTGTTTTTGTTTTTGTTTTTTTCTGGACTATGTGCCTCTAAAAATGAAATTCTATTAAATAGCTCCTCGGTGGTCAGAAAAACTCATCACTAAATGTTTTCCCTCACTGCTATGCCTTATGTTGAATATCCTAAATTGAATTTGACAATTAGAGGGAAACCCTGTTTTGAGTTACTCAATTCTACTTTCCTATCATCATTGTAGTGTGAGAGCCTATATTAGAAACGTATCATTCTTTTTCGCCACATCTACATCTTTTCACCCAGGACATTTGTTTGGTTGCTTCTGTGATCTCAGAAAGGTGTCGCTAACGATGTGCTTTGGCATGCTCCATCTCTGTACTACTTATTACCAGTCCTGTGTCAGCTTTCTTCTCCCTAAGAAGGCAACAGGCCCAAATCCTCTTTCCTTCTCCTATCTCTATTAAAGCATTTTTGGATCAAACTTGATCGCATACCTAACCACCACCTATTCCTGAATAAATGAGACTCACTGTAAAATTTATTTGCTTTTAAAAATCATTTATTATCACAATGCCATATGATCTGCTAATTTCAAGTATTTTTATTTTTATTTTTTGGGAAAATAATAAAAATCAGTTGCTTCTTAGACTGTTCACAATGGTAAAAGGAACCAAATTTTATTTAACTATAGCCTTGTGCCTGCCATTAAAATATTAACTAAATTTTGTAATTATAAAATTATAAAAGCTATGTATCCACATGTTAATTTTTCAATCAATATGGAAACATTGTACTACCTCTTTTTAATTCACAGAGGAAATTTGATTTATGTAGATCCTTGCAGATATATTCTATTAATAATATATTTTTATTCACAGTATGTTTCTTTTATAAATAAACTATAATTCATACTGCTCTTCTCTTTGTTACTTAACAGTACATCATAAAGGTCTTTCCATTTCAAGCACACAGATATGTGTAATCTCTGCAAAGTCTACTTGGGGTTTCAGTGGATGCTTCTATCGATTTACTTCCCCAGTACAGAGCAGTTCTCAGTTTCCCTGACTCCAAAGCTGATGAACATAATACTTAGAGAAACCAGAGTCCACTCATTAAATTTGACAAATGAAATCACTGAGGCTTAAACAGCGATGCTTGAGGGCACCACGGAATCAGTGGACATGTTGGGTACCAGATATTTTTGTTTCCTCCTTAGTTCCAATTCATAACCTCTTTCATAATATTATTTTCTTTTGGAATTAGATGAACATGAGGTATCTATAAGTAGCTATGTCTGTAAAACGGAAGATCATCTGGTACCTTAAATGGTGTTAGAGAAAAAAAGAGTGTCTGTACATGGTGGGTTGAATGCTAGTTGCAAGATTGCTGAGGGCAAGCCCATTTTCTGTCAGAAAATGAGAAGAGCAAGATAACATATATTTTAGGGAAAATTGAGTCAGAAAAGCAGTTAAAGTCAACAACACATTTATTTTCTAAAGGAAATTATTTATATTTCATCAGTTGGATTTTAACTACTTTTTTTTTTTTTTTGAGATGGAGTCTTGCTGTTGTTTAGGCTGGCATGCAATGGCACAATATCAGCGCACTGCAACTTTTGCCTTCTGGATTCAAGTGATTCTCCTGCCTCAGCTTCCCAAGTAGCTAGGATTACAGGCTTCTGCCACTGCACCTGGCTAATTTTTGTATTTTTAGTAGAAATGGGGTTTTACCAGGTTGGCCAGTCTGGTCTCAAACTCCTGACCTCAGGTGATCCACCCGCCTCAGCCTCCCAAAGTGCTGGGATTACAGGTGTGAGCCACTGTTCCCAGCCTGGATTTTAACTACTTTTCTATCCAAAGATCCATAAATAAGAGGGAGAAAGGGAGGCATAGAGGTTGGGGTGCAGGAGGAGAGATACACAGAGAGAGAGAGAGAGATTGATTGATTGATTTAGTTAAGTCCTGTAAACTGTTGTAGACCAGGGTGATGATTTAATCCCCAGGATAGGTGTGCCTTCAAGATAGCACCAGCTCAGAGTTCAAGTAGTACGTCTCCATCTCCAGCACCTATGTTTTTATCTGTCCCATGAAGATTTCTTGTACTTTACCGTGAGCTCAGCTATGCATTAAAAGATAGTCAGTGTAATTTATCCACTATGTTGGCATTTGCTTCGGAGGACTTTTCTTCAAAATATTTAATTAGCCATGATGTTGGAAGTAGAAGTCCCTCTGAATTTTATTTTAGTAATTTTCATAATTTTTGTTCAAGCATACGTACAGACAAGTGCGCAAATCATAAATAAAACTTTATTTTAACATGAACAAAAAATGTAAACAGTGCTGGATCACAAGACAGAACTTTGTTAGCCTCTTAGAAGCCTCACCATTCCTCCTTTCAATCATTATGCCTAAATGGAAAAGAACGACCACTATGCTAACTTCCAACATCGTATATCTGGGTTTGTGCTTTATAGAAATGGTATCAGGTAGAATGCACTCTACGTGTTAGGCTTCTCACACTTCATGTGAGAACATAATACCCTGGACTACCATAGTATGCAGGACTTGACTTGTGATGTTTGTGAAATTTATTCATAATGTCTCTACATGTAGCTGTTCATTCTCCTTGCTGTGCAGGATTCCACTGTACACATATATATATATGTGTGTGTGTGTGTGTGTGTGTGTGTACAATGTGTATATATATATATATATATATACACACATATATATATGTGTGTGTGTGTGTGTATATATATACATATATATATATATATATATATATAAATTTAGCCTTTTTTGATAAATATTTGTTTCTGGTTTGGAAATTTTATGAGTAGTTGTATTTTAAATATTCTTCAACTTATCTTTTGGTGAACACATGTACACATTCTTATTGTATATATGAATATGAGAATATGATGTCTAGGTCATAGATAGTGCATATTTCAGCCTACTTTCTATTGAATCTTCTGTATTTTATTTATTTGTTTAGTTATTTATTTTCTGTATGTAGATATATGACTAAATATAAATACTGATTTTTTTTCTTCTTTGTGACTTATAATTTACTCATTGTTGTCTTTTGATGACTAAGTGTTCTTAATTTTAATAGCTTAATTTTTCAAAATTTCCACTTGTGGTTAGTGCTTTTTTATGCCCTTTCAAGGAATATTTGCTCACCTCAGTTCATGAAGACATTTAACATTTTCTTCTAAAAGCTTTATTTATCATTTACATTTAGATCTACAATCCATCTGTAATTGATTTTTTTGTATGGTCTCATTTACTTCAACACAAATGACTTGTTTTCATCATTATTCTGCTAAAACTGTTGTGCTTTTGGAAGGTCATCAAGTAACCCTAGGGCTATTCATATTACTGCTCATTAAATATATTTTATGGCTTCTCATAAAAACCACAAATGTAAAACTACTTAGCAAATATATGAAAATCTTCACAATTGTGCCCCACATTGATTTTCTAGCATCATGGCCTATAACCTTATATTCCTCTTGAATGAATTAGCCATGTCCCTTTCTACCTATGGTTTAGTGTATTAGACATTCATTTCCTTCTGTGTTGCTTTTATTCTTTGTTATATAAAGTCCTACTCATGTTTCCAAGTGTGTATATATGTGTGTGTGCATATGTACATATTCACATATATACACATACCTATATACGTGCATAACTATTCATATATATATATATATACACACACACACACACATATATAGTGTGTATGTGTGTGTGTGCCTATCTATATCTATATATAGATATATATAGATATGTGTATATATATATATAGTGTGTGTGTGTATATATAGTAGCCAAGTCCTGCTCTCCAAGGCAAATTTATTAGACACTCCCTCAGCTGTTCTTGTACTTAATCCTATTATAATATTTTCTAGGTTGTATTCTTATGTGATCTCAATGAAGGTACTATTATCTTTATTTTGCAGATGAGAAAACTTAAGAATAGAATTAAAATGTCCAATAATTAAAATACAAAAATTAAATGTAGAGATTGGACAGACATTTATTTTATCATCTTTCCCTAACATTTTAAGATAACTGGTTTTCTAGCACTCATCACTTAAGGGACATTGATATCTTTCTAAAATGTTGTGAGAAAGGAACCAAAGACACTTCTCTTAAGTAGTTAAGCTTCTTGTTAGGCTTGCTTCATTCAAAGTGAAAATCTGTTTAGATATTCTAATTGTACTAAATGAAATTTGAAAGGAGGAGATAATGCAGGAATTGGGTGGAATCCTCACCCCTGAAGCCAGGGCCTTCCCAAAGTTCTCTTCCTCTTAGTAGGCCTTGTTAAGTCCAGTATCAGGAGTCCCTTGGCATTTAAGAGACAATAATATGCATAGAGACTGAGTCTTCTCCATTTCTTCTTTATAATAATGCCAAGATGGATAATTTTAAGAAAGATAGTCCAGAATGTGACACCTAGAAATTCATGATAGCATAAATAATCAGTCAAATCAAACTGTGAACTTCTCTTCACATGCTTGTTTATTTAGTCTCTCAGATTCCCAAAATTCTGTACTGAACATAGACTAAGAAACGAAATGAGATGTAGACGAGTAATACTTCATCTGGCAGTGTGATCTTTATTAACATTAACAGCACTTTTCTCTGCACAATCTCATAATTTTAAATTCATGACACAGAAAGTTGCATATGTAGTGTTATTTTTAAAAGCCCAGCTGAATACTGAGTTGGCATCTCTTATGGTACTCTGAATTCCATATAGCCAGTAAGCTGCTCCTCATCATAGCTTATGTTCAGATTCCTAACATCTCTCTTTTAAGAAAGCAAAACACTTAAGTTTTTTGCTTTTGAGAAAGCAAAACACTAAGAAAGCAAAACACTATGTAATGCCACTGCTCTGGATAGCGGCAAATGTGATTTGAAAAAACTTTTTGGGTGAGGAAATAAACTACTATCACCTTGGAGAAAAATTAAAGCCCATCTCATTCATAACTTCTGGAGGCATTCTGATAGTTTTTTATTTTTTTAATTTATTTTCATCTTACATTCCTTTAAGCCAAATTTTGCCTTTCATATAGCCTTGTTCTATATGTTTGATCTTTTCATTCACATCTTGAGCAACTGTATTCCTTTATGAATTTTCTATTAAAAGAGTTGGCACTTTTTTATAGAGAGCTTTCTGTTTCTTGAATTGTAACTATTGAAAGGGAATTTTCTGCTGAATGTTTGTGGGTGACTTAGTTTGTAGCATGAATTGCTACATAGATATTGCTCATGTTTCCGCAGTAAAATATGTATCATTTTATGGCTTTGGTTATTACCTCTTCCTTAGATTCTTCTCACTCCAAAATTTATGTTTGTCTGTAATATCTTCTGGTCTTGTCCTGTCTGAAGGGCATGATAACACCTCTGTTTTCTAAAACATGGATGATACAACTGTGGTGAAATGGCACCATTGTAACAGAGCTAGATAATGTTGAATTGCGTATTCAAAAATTGAGAGTGCTATTTATTTATACAGAAACTTCTGAACTTAAGTCAGTCAACTATAATTGTTCATATTTTGTAAGAGTGTTTTAGAGAAATAAAACTATTTTAGAGTTTTGTTTCATTTGAATAATTTACAGGAAGAACTTTTAAAAGCCAAGATAGTCTATTTCTTGTCTGGAGTGCTATACTAAAAATGGGAGCTGAAGTGATTTCTTACTGAATACTCATAACTACAGAGCCTTCAAAAATTCTGTCTTCAGTAAGGTTGCATTTATATATGAAATCTGGCAGCTCTTGATTTGAGTCTAATTAAATGTTATTTTCCAGTATTGTTAACCTATATAATTGAATGCCAATTTTTTTTTCAGATCACCGAGGCCCATATATATATGACCATCTAATTCATGGCCTAAATCCTAGTGAAGGGTACATTAGAAGAACACATACATAGTTAAAAAAGCAAATGCAAATAAAGTAATTAGAAGAAATTGGCTCCTGAAAATCTCAGAACCTGAATCCATACATACTAGTATTTCAGTTTTATGTCAGGCATCAATAACCTCTAAATAACTCAAAACACATTTTTACTCAAACATTTTTTAAACCACTTAAAATGTTATGATAGGCTTTTACTGTAACACCCTTACTCCGGGGTCAGTACTGAAGATCAAATATATCAATTCATCATTCTAAGCCACAGATTGACAAACTAGAGATTGTTGGCCAAATTTGGCCAGCTCATTTATTTAAATATTGTCTATGGCCTGCTTTTACACCACAACAGTAGAGTTGAATACTGTAGTTGTAGTTAGAGGCTGTATGTCCCACAAATCCTGAAATATTCTTGGGCCCTTTACAGAGAAAAAAATACATTAACTGTGAATCTAGGGTCCCTTATGCAAGGAGGAGAAGACAGAAAGATAGATAGATAGATAGATAGATAGATAGATAGATAGATAGATAGATAGATGATAGGAGGGAGGGAGGAGGAGAGGGGAGAAAAAAAGACAAATGCTTATATGTTTCTTATCTAGAAAATTTAATTCAGAATTAAATCTGCCCAACTGGTATCAATTCCGGTGTAATATATTTCCAATAAATGAATCAGTGGTAAATCTCATATTCGCTGGATCAAACCAGCTCAAAATCAAACATAAACTGTCACCAGGCCACTATCTTTGAAATCAATTGGTGACAAAGTGAAAGTCTACTTTCTCAGTCTCCCAAGTAAAACTGTACTGATAGTTTCTAGTGTCAGTTAGGAAGGAATAAATATATACCATTCTATTTTTCCCATTGATGACAGCTAAAAGAAAACAAGACAAAATTCATAAAGTAACTATAAGAGGCCTCTAAAATTAAAGAAGAGCAGGTGAACCAGGTAGAGATAATCAAAACTCAAAAAATGACCATACTTTGGAGAGTTATTTTACTTTAATTTTTTTTCTTTTTTTTCAATTGTACCTTAGGTTTTGGGGTACATGTGCAGATCATGCAGGATTGTTGCATAGGCACACACATGGCAATATGATTTGCTGCCTCTATCCCCCCGTTACCTACCTCTGGCATTTCTCCTCATGTTATCCCTCCCTGACCTCCCCACCCCTGCTGTCCCTCCCTTGCCCCCCCCACCGACAGACCCCAGTGTGTGATGCTCCCCTCCCTGTGTCCATGTGTTCTCATTGTTCAACACCCGCCTATGAGTGAGAACATGCGATGTTTTGTTTTCTGTTCTAATACTATGGCTGCATAGTATTCCATGCTATATATGTGCCACATTTTCCTTGTCCAGTAGATCATCGATGGGCATTTGGGTTGGCTCCAGGTCTTTGCTATTGAAAACAGTGCAGCTATGAACATACGTATGTATGTGTCTTTATAATAGAATGATTTATAATTCTTTGGGTATACACCCAGTAATGGGATTGCTGGGTCAAATGGAATTTCTATTTCTAGGTCCCTGAAGAAGTGCCACACTGTCTTCCACAATGGTTGAACTAGTTTACACTCCCACCAACACTGTAAAAGTGTTTCTATTTCTCCACATCCTCTTCAGCATCTGTTGTCTCTAGATTTTTTTAATGATTGCCATTCTAACTGGCGTGAGTTGGTAGCTCAATGTGGTTTTGATATGCATTTCTCTAATGACCAGTGATGATGAGCATTTTTTCATATGTTTGTTGGCCTCATATATGTCTTCTTTTAAAAAGTATCTGTTCATATCCTTTTACTTTTGGATGGGTTTGTTTGTTTTTTTCTTGTAAATCTATTTTAGTTCTTTGTAGATTCTGGATATTAGCCCTTTGTCAGATGGGTAGATTGCAAAAATTTTTTCTCATTATTTTGGTTGCCAGTTCACTCCAATGATTGTTTCTTTTTCTGTACAGAAGCTCTGGAGTTTAATTAGGTCCCAGTTGTGTATTTTGGCTTTTGTTGCCAATGCTTTTGGTGTTTTAGTCATGAAATTCTTACCTATGCCTATGTCCAGAATGGTTTTGCCTAGGTTTCTTCTTTGTTTTGATTTCCATATCTTCTTAGTCATATATATCTTTTGGATTTTGAAAAACCACACACACACACACACACACACACACACACACACAACACCAACTAGTCAGTTGGAGAATTTGGAAGGGGGTTCGTTATAGAATAGAGCTCTTTGTACCTACCCTGTCTGCCCCTAATGAAACTGCAGCCCTGTAGCAGGCTAAAGTGGTAACAGCAACAAGAGTGGGGGATATGGTGATAACAGTGAAGGTTTTCTCAGGGTTTCTTCTCCTGCCAATCTGCACTCAAGTGGAGCAGTTTTGGGAGTGGCACAACAACCTCAGGAGTTGAAAGCTCTTCTCTTTAGGAGAACCCTAGAAAGAGGCCCAGTGAACATGACATTCTTTTTTTTTTTCCATTTATTTATTTTATTGCAATTTAGGTTTTGGGGTACATGTGAAAAACATGCAAGATTGTTGCATAGGTACACATGTGGCAGTGTGATTTGCTGCCTTCCTCCCCATCACCTACATCTGGCATCTCTCCCCTTGCTATCTCTCCCCAGCTCCCCACCTCCCACTGTCCCTCCCCTATTTCCCCTCAACTGACCCCAGTGTGTAATGCTCCCCTCCCTGTGTCCATGTGTTTTCATTGTTCAACACCCGTCTATGAGTGACAACATGTGGTGTTTGATCTTCTGCTCTTCGGTCAGTTTGCTGAGAATGATGGTTTCCAGGTTCATCCATGTCCCTACAAAGGACCCAAAGTCATCGTTTTTTATGGCTGCATAATATTCCATGGTGTATATGTGCCACATTTTCCCTGTCCAGTCTATCGTCGGTGGGCATTTGGGTTGGTTCCAGGTCTTTGCTATTGTAAACAGTGCTGCAATGAACATTCGTGTACATGTGTCCTTATAGTAGAACGATTTGTAATCCTTTGGATATATACCCAGTAATGGGATTGCTGGGTCAAATGGAATTGATATCCAGAATTTACAAAGAACTAAAACAAATTTACAAGAAAAAAACCAACAAGCCCACTCAAAAGTGGGCAAAGGATATGAACAGACACTTTACAAAAGAAGACATACATGAGGCCAATAAACATATGAAAAATGCTCATCATCACTGGTCATCAGAGAAATGCAAATCAAAACAACATTGAGATACCATCTCACGCCAATTAGAATGGTGATCATTAAAAAATCTGGAGACAACAGATGCTGGAGAGGATGTGGAACATGACATTCTTGAGAGTCAGAATAAATAGGCACAGCTTTTTTCAAGAAACTGAGTGTACTATGTCAAGGGCCATGCAAATATTCTCATTCATTGATATAATAATTAATTTTGGAGAATTCAACTTAAGGAAAAAATCCAAATAATTTAGAAAGCAAATAAAAAGAAAAATATATTCGTTGGAGCTTTATAACATGAATGAAACATTTTCATCACTTAATCAAATGAATTATGTTAAAAACAAAGATGTTAACTCATATTGTGTTCCACCATTCATGGGATCATTAGGGAAACCAGAGAAGAAATTGAAATGCATATCAAATAGTATTACATGAAAAAACCGCTCTGAAGTCGAATTTGAGATATTAATAAAATACTTGAACAAATTAAAAAGGTATTTTTTTACACTCTATAGTATTAATAATATTGTGGTGTTTTAAAACTTCATAATAATTTAGTTTTTACTTGGAGTATAGAAACTAGTTTGAAAAATGAAGCAGTTTTGTAATCCTAAATTATATATTGGAGGAGGTATTTAGCATCAGAGATGTTTGTAAACTGAAACAAAATAATGTAAGTAGATGTGTAACCATGGCAAACATTTTGGCATATGTATCGAAATTCTTAATTTTTTTTCATAAGTAAGAATTTGGAGAATATATTCCAAGAAAACTAACATAGCGTATCTTTCAGTTTTCTATTCCCAAAATAATTAACACTTTTTTTTCTGTTCTTTTTAATTTGGCTGAATAGCTACCTTGTTATAAATCAGGCTGGAAAGGTTGTTGGGCTAAAAATAATCAAATGGTCCATAATTCTAAAATTTTTGGTCTATGATATTTTTAATTTCACAGAGCTTTGCACTTCCATCTCTGAATGGGGATGGAAGTGTAAGTGAGTGACAAGAGCACAGCATATCAGTTCCAGTCATGTTCTCCACTCCTGATGGGTGGGGTGAACTGAGACATTTAAGATACTACTAACAGTCCTGGAACTCAATTCAGTTACGTAAACACTGACTGCCTGCTATGAACCAAGCATTAACCAAATTCTTTGTATTCAGATAAGTAGTAAACCTTATGGTTGCCTTTTGGAAAAGACAGGCGCAATACAATGTGGTAAGTGCTTATAAAAAATAATATATTAAATGACATGCAAACACAAGTGACATAATAGCCAACTCTTCCTGGGCTTTGGGGCAGATCAGAGACGATAGCAACCAAGCGACATTGAGTTTATCCTTGAAGCACTGGGTAAAGAAGATCAAGGTGAAGAGACTAGAACCATGAAAAACTTTGTGTTATTTGGAAGAAAACACAGAATATTTCAGATGCTCTTGGAACTACTCAGATTAGAGTAGTTATAGGTCCAATATAAGTCCAAATCAAGCCAATGGAGATAGATATGAAAAGACAGAATTTTTGAATTATTTGGGAATTAGAAACTACCAAATCTGGTAACTAAATAAGAGAAGCAAGGATGACTTCTAATTTCCTGGTTTGGAGTATTGGTCAAAATTGGTAGCATTAGGTTTACATCTTGTAGACTTTACTGTTGACTTGATGACTAATTTTTATATAACATTGTATTTAGTGCCATATTTAATTTCATTTTGATGAAATAACTATTCTTTAAGCTCCTAAAAGATATAGAAGTGTATTTCCCACATTAAAAATATATTCATTAAATACCAGTTGTTCATCATTGATTTGCCTCAAAATATATGTGTATATGCAGAAAATAACTTGCGGATTTGTGTTAGTCTTACTAAATATTTGAATTATACAGAAATGCTGCCACTAAAAAGCCCATTCTGTCATGAAGATGCTATGAAATATGGTTATATATCAATGCTATCTCATGTGCCCAGAGTATAAAGCCTGATTTCAAGGACCTGTAGGTAGCCTCATAGTGACTCATGTACAGATGCAAAGCTATAGGCAATCACATTCAATACTAATCAGCCATACAATCTTTGCATAATGGTATTAAAGTCAACAAACTGAGAAAATTTGAATTTCTTATCAAAGGAGACACATATTTAGAGTCAAATAACCAAAAATTAGCTGGCAGTTTGGAAATTAATTTTCCAATACATGGGATTTATTGCAGTAATTTTTTGAGCTCTAGTGAAACTCATTGAAGTCTGAAAATTAGATAAATAAGTAAGGCAGAAATAAAGAAGTTCTTTGCCACTTTGGAAGGCTGAGGCAGGCTCATCATTTGAGATCAGGAGTTGGAGACCAGCCTGGCCAACATGGTGAAATCCCATCTCTACTAAAAATATAAAAATTAGCCAGGTGTGGTGGCATGCATCTGTAATCCCAGCTGTTCAGGAGGCTGAGACAGGAGGGTCACCAGAACCTGGGAGGCAGAGGTTGCAGTGAGCCGAAATCGCACCACTGCACTCCAGCCTGGGCAAAAGAGTGAGACTCCAACTAAAAAAAAAAAAAAAAAAAAAAAAAAAAAGAAAAGA
>NW_016107613.1:1954665-1988600 GCF_001604975.1 Cebus imitator | reverse complement strand
TATATATATATATATATATATATATATATATATATACACACACAACTGAGAACAAAGATACAATGTACCAGAATATCTGCCAAAACAGTGTTAAGAGGGAAATTTATAGCATTAAATACCCACACCAAAAAGCTGGAAAAGATCTCAAAAAACAGCTAGAAAGATCTCAAATTGACACCCTACCATCACAACCAAAAGAACTAGAGAACTAAGAGCAAACAAACCCCCAAAGCTACCTAAAGACAAGAAATAACCAAAATCAGAGCTGATCTGAAGGAGATAGAGAAAAAAAAAACCTTCAAAAAATTAATGAATCCAGGAGCTGTTTTTTGAAGAAAATTAATAAGATATACTACTATCTAATAAAAGAATAATAACAAAAGAGAAGATGCGTATAAACACAATCAGATATGGTAAGGGGGACATTACCACTGACCCCACAGAAATACAAACAACCACCAGAGAATACTATACACACCTCTCTGCACATAAACAAGAAAATCTGGAAGAAACAGATAAATTCTTAGACATATACCCTCTCAAGACTGAATAAGGAAGAAACTGAATCCCTGACTAGATCAATAACAAGTTCTGAAATTGAGGCAATATACCCTATTAACAACAACAACAACAACAAAGAAGGGCAGGCCCAGAATGATTCACAGTTGAATTCTAACAGAGGTGCAAAGAGAGCTAGTATCATTTCTACTGAAACTATTAAAAACTTTGCAAAAGGAGAGACTCTTCTCTGACTTATTTTATGAAGCCAGCATCATCCTGATACCAGAATCTGGCAGAAATACAACAACAACAACAAAAATTTTAGGCCAATAGCATTGATGAACATCAATGCAAAAATCTTCAACAAAATATTGGCAAACTGAATCCAACAGCACATCAAAACGCTTATCCACCACAATCAAGTAGGTTTCATCCCCATGATGCAAGGCTGGTTCAACATATACAAATCATTAAATGTGATTCATCACATAAACAGAACTAAAGACAACAACCACATGATTACCTCAATAGATGCAGAAAAGGCCTTCAATAGAATTCAACATTCCTTCATTTTAAAAGCACTCAATAAACTAGGTATTGAAGGAACATACTTCAAAATAATAAGAGTCATATATGACGAACCCACAGCTAATATTATACTGAATGGGCAAAAGCTGGAAGCATTCCCCTTGACACAAGACAAGGATGCCCACTCTCACCATTACTATTGAGCATAGTATTAAAAGTTCTGGCCGGGGAAGTCAGGCAAGAGAAAGACATAAAGCATATTCACATAGGAAGAGAGGAAGTCAAATCATCTTTGTTTACAGATGACGTGATAGTATGTCTAAAAACCTTATAGTCTTAACCCAAAAGCATCTTAGACTGATAAACAGCTTTAGCAAAGTTTCAGGATACAATCAATGTGAAAAAAATTGCTAGCTGTCCTATACACTCACAACAGGCAGGATGAGAGCCAAATCTTGAATGAACTCCCATTCACAATTGCCGCAAAAAAGTAAAATACCTAGAAATACAACTAACAAGGAAAGTGAAGGACCTCTTTATGAAGAATTACAAACCACTGTTCAAACAAATCAGAGATGACCCAAAACAGGTGGAAAAACATTCCACGCTCATGGATAGGAAGAATCAATATTATTAAAATGGCCATACTGCCCGAAGCAATTTGTAGATCAATGCTATTCCCATTAAATTACCATTGACATTCTCACAGAATTAGAAAAAACTATTTTAAAATTCATATGGAACCAAAAAGAGATGTGATATGGTTTGGCTGTGTTCCCACCCAAATCTCTTCTTGAATTGTAGCTCCCATAATTCTCACATGTTGTGGGAGGGGTCTGGTGGGAAATAATTGAATCATGGGGTGGTTTCCTTCATACTGTTCTCATGGTAGCCATAAAGTCTCACCAGATCTGATTATTTTATAAGGGGAAAACCCTTTCACTTGGTTCTCATTCTGTCTTGCATACCACTATGTAAGGCGTGCCTTTTGCCTTCTGCCATAGTTGTGAGGCCTCCCCAGTCACATGGAACTGTGAGTCCATTAAACCTCTTTTTCTTTATAAATTACCCAGTCTTGGATATGTCTTTATCCTCAATACAGGCACAAATAGCCAAGACAATCTTAAGCAAAAAGAACACAGCTGGAGGCATCATGCTACCTGACTTCGAACTATACTATAAGAGTATAGTAGCCAAAACAGCATGGTACTGATAGAGAAAAAGACACATAAACCAATGGAATATAATAGAGAACTCAGAAATAAGACACATACCTACAACCAGCGGATCTTCAACAAACCTGACAAAAACAAGCAATGGGGAAAGGATTCCATATTCAATAAATGGTGCTGGGAGAACTGGGTAACCACATGCAGAAAATCGAAACTGCACCCCTTCCTTACACCTTATACCAAAATTAACTCAAGATGGATGAAAGACTTAAGTGTAAAACCCAAAACTGTAAAAACCTTAGAAGAAACTCTATGCAATATCATTGTGAGCACTGGCACAGGCAAAAATTTGATGACTAAAACACCAAAAGCAATTGCAACAAAAGCAAAAGTTGACAAGTGGGATCTAACTAAACCAAAGAGCTTTATCCAGCCTATCATTGATGGGCATTTGGGTTGGTTCCAAGTCTTTGCTATTGTAAACAGTGGCGCAATGAACATACTTGTGCATGTGTCTTTATGATAGAATGATTTATAATCCTTTGGGTATATACCCAGTAATAGGATTGCTGGGTCAAATGGTATTTCTATTTCTAGGTCCTTGAGCAATCACCACACTGTCTTCCACAATGGTTGAACTAATTTACACTCCCACCAACAGTGTAAAAGCATTCCTATTTCTCCACATCCTCTCTGGCATCTGTTGTCTCCAGACTTTTTAATGAATGCCATTCTAACTGGTGTGAGATGATGTCTCAATGTCAGCGAGGGGCTTTCTCACCTTAATAGAAAAGACAAACCAATAACTTCCTGACCTAGTGCCTCATTAAGTCCTTGATGGACTTAAACTAATTTTCATGTTGCCATTACAACTTGAGAGTCTGTCTCTGGCCATGTAACATGGTATTTGTTTGATATGAAATCCAACATAAAAATAATATGGCTTGAAACTGATAATAATGCTCTGGGATTATATTTCTCTCTTTTTTGAGGTTATCAAGGTTGGCTTTTAACGAATTCTAAAAATTGCATGAATAGAGATTATTTTGATGAACAAAAATTAAAATACATTTTAAACCAGGTATAAAAGATCTTAAGGGATAATTCTATTAAATCAGACAGTTTGGACATATTTTCTTCTGGTACACCTTTCTAGGATAATTATTTGCGATTATGAATAATTCTATTCTTTATCCAAAATCAGGTTTTTTTGGTAGCTGATTTAATTATCATTTATATATACCGGTAGAACCAAGGGCATTTTCATACTGCATGAAATAGATTTTTATTTTTCAAATTTGAGAACAGACTGAAGTTTGCTAGTGAAACTGCTTTGGTAAATACCATCAGGTCTGATGACAGATTATTTTCAATAATCCCAGGCAATTTTGTTCCACTGCCGTTATGTTTAGATGATTGCAAATTAAAATGATAAAACGTCTTTATCTCTTTCTTGCAGCTGTTTTAGCAATCCTATAAAATGAGTTTATACTGTCAGCTGTAGCTGTCTAGAAATATATAAATACAGGTGTCATTGTTCCTTAAGTATTCCACTAGTCAGCATACTGTGTAGAAAATCTAAGGGTTCATTTCTAAAGAAAATGTTTTCGTGCCTATTTTTCAATTATTTAAAAAGGTACATTCATTCCTTTGCTTGGTGTCACGGTCATCTCACCATATATATTATGGTAAATTACTATAATAGGAGCACTTGGCATGTCTCATTAGAGTACAAGGAAAAAACAGATTGGATGGAAATAATAAAAAAATAATCATTCTTTCTCCTTTCTAGCATGTATGCCCTTACTGCCATCAGGGGAGGTTATTAACCTTTCTCTCATTGTAAATGTTTCCAGAAAGCAGAACTGAATTGAAGAAGCTGTGCAGTCAAACAAGCTTTCTCTTATTCTGTGGAAGTTAAATATTTACTTCTTAGACAATTTAAATGAAAACATTTAAATACAAATTTGGATTTAGTTTTGTTCTCCTCAACACACTTGTATGTGCAGTTTATTTTCATTTATATATGTGTTGTTTTATGCTTAGGAACCTTATATTCTTATTTTCTAAGATCTTTTGTACTAAACTGGTGGTTTCATTTTTTTATTTTTTATTTTTTATTGTACTTCTGGTTCTGGGGTACATGCACAGATCATGCAGAATTGTTCCATAGGTACATACATGGCAAGGTGGTTTGGTGCCTTCATCCCCCCATCACCTATATCTGGTATTTCTCCCCTCATTATCCCTCCCCACCCTCCCCATTCCTCGCTGTCTCTCCCCTACCCCCCCAAACTGACCACAGTGTGTGATGCTCCCCACCCTGTGTCCAGGTGTTCTAATTGTTCAACACCAACTATGAGTGAGAACATGAGGTTTTTGGTTTTCTGTTCTTGTGTCAGTTTGTTGAGAGTGATGGTTTCCAGATTCATCCATGTCCCTATGAAGGACATGAACTCATGGTTTTTTATGGCTGCATAGTACTCCATGGTGTATATGTGCCACATTTTCTTTATCCAGTCTATCATTGATAGACATTTGGGTGGTTTCATTTTTAAAAAAAAAATTTGATTGAATTCTTTCTTGAAGTACCATGCTTGGCACTGTGCCTTGAGCAAGTAGCATTGAGCCTACCAGGAATGAATTTCATAGATCCACTGAACGTCTACCGTCTCTCTTTGGTCTCTTTGTAGGCACGGTTCTTTTTTCTACAAACTACACTTCAGCATTTTCATTATTTACTTTTTCATAGGTAAGATTCTTGGAGCATGTTCATCTTAAGTGGCTCTTGGTCAGTTACGTAGCATTGTTGCACATTCTGGTTCAGTGTTCCATCTTATTTCTTCTCACTCTCTTCTAAGTATCTTGGTTCGTATTAGACAATTATTTGTAAATATATTCAATGTTCTCATTATTGTGTAAAATAGTATTGTTATCCATCCAATTTGGAGTATGTACATGGATTCTGACTAGGCTATTTTTGAAAAGGGAGTCAATGTGAGGTTGTATTCAATTAACTTCCTGTAGGCTTCCAAAGGAGATGAAGCAAATGAGGTGATGCCTCTACAAAATGATAAATGTATGCTCTGCACAACCAGGACCTGAAACTGGAGCCATGAACACCAACCAATATTAAAGTATTGATCTTATAGCCAAACAAAAAGATCTCAGTTTGAGGACCTAGTAGCCGCATGTAACGGTCTGTTTGGCTGGTGGTCTCTTAATTCTTCTAACCTGTTTCCTTACCTGTACGGTGAGAAAAAATAGAACACTCTTACAGTGAAGATGTTGTAAAAAGTAAGATAGTATACCAAAAAAATTAGCAAACTGAATGATCTATAGTATATACTTAAAAATGTAAGTTTCTTCTACAGATATCATTAATACCTCTACAACCATTATTGATATCATAATGATGAAAAACTTACCTTTGATTGCCACTCATTTTTTAAGTTTTTTCTTCCATTTGTGATGCTGAGCCACAACTTGAGATTTAAAATCATCAAAAGCATACTCACTATAAGAAGAAGGAAAGCAGGTGGTTTTATTTTTAATATAAATTTACTTATAATGATGCCAAAAGAAATCCTAATCAATTCAGTGTCACAAGAATATAGCAGGGAAATCAAATATTTTATGATACAAATACAAATTCGTCAGGCCTGGGACTGATTTTCTAAGGAATGTATTGGCCCTTGATGTTGCCAAACCAACTGTGTACTGTGATAGGCACTGCCAGGACAATAATCCAGGATGGAGTGATTCTAAGAGTTCCACGTAAGGAAAATTTTTAGAACATAATGAAAGCCCAGAGTAACAGCTCCTCTCTCTCATTTTTCTTCTGAATCTATTCAAGGAAGTGAATCTGGGCAGAATTAGAGCTTTTCTAAGATGTCTACAAAATGTCAATGATAAATTGTCTTTAGTACCCTCAATGGGCATTTATTCATCTATTTGCTCATTTACTCATCCATAAACTCATTTCATGAGTTTATATTAAGTGCATAGCATTTTTCTGGACTTTGAGAGTATTCTGATTGTGTGGCAACTCAGGCTTTTCCTTTATGGAGCTTACACACTGGTAGAGAAGACAGATATTGAACTTTTAATGAAAGTGTAATGAGTGAAATAAAAGGACAAATAAAGGATATAATAGTTGCATGTAGAAAGGGACATTTAACTTGACAGGAGCAGTAGAAAAGAAAATCAAAGGTATATTATGGAATAATTATATAAGTAAGGTAAATGGAATCAAATGGGGGGTGAGTTAGGCATCATGATAATTTTTTAGAAGGAGAGTACAAGTTTAATTTATGTGAGCAAAGCTCATCATATTGCTGAGAAAATGTGTTTGAAAAACAGTGTAATAAAAGTTCTTACAAATAGGATATAATTTATATGGTAGCTGGTGGAAAGCCACAAGGGGGTTTGAATGACATTAGTATAAATACAGCTTATGTTTTAAAATGTTCTGTTAGTCCATAAAACAGTATGTGGATTTTTGATGGGGAGAAATTAGAAAAAGGATAACTTACTTAGGAATTAACTAAGATAGATCAGGTAAAGATGCTGCTGGCTGAAGTCAGAGCCCTGAAACATGGACTTCATTGATTAAGATATTTCGTTATTCATCAATTAGGGGTTATTTGACGCAGGCATGGAGACATTTTAATAGTTGTTCTATTTTCAGCAATATTCACTGATTCTTAGACATGGTCTTTTGCTCCCATTTTTTTTTAACTAGCATCTGGTTGCATAAGGATCTAGATTAATTTTCTGACCTTTACAACTGCAAGATCTATGTAAGAAATAAGTCAGGGAGCATCATTCCTTATACAGGAGTATAGGCTGATGGGAACAGCACTCCTGGAGCTTGGCTACACATTGGAAACACCTGTGATGTCTGAGTCTCACTCAAGAGGATTTAATTGATTAGGTATGGGATTCAGCTTGGCTATGAGGATTTTCTTGAAATAAACAAACCTTGGGTATTTCCCTAGACAAATGACACAGCTTTACCTTGACTCTCTTGCCTGGATACAATCTCCTTTTATCATACCATGCATTTTACTGTAGTTACAAACATAATGGGTGTGTTATAGTTTCATGTATTTTATGTTTATCTTCCAACTAAGCAGAAATCAACAGCAAAGAGCCTGCCATTGGGGTCTTTAATAAATGCTTAATAAAATAATTATTGAATGAGTGAGATAATTACACATTTGAGTAAATATGAGTCTGTCCTTCTTACTTGTGTATATATATATATATATATATATATATATATATATAATAAATTACCCTAAAACTTAGTGGTTTAAAGCAGTAACCATTTTATGACCTCTTGTGAGCCTGGATGTTAACTGGGCTCACCTGAGTGTTTCTTCTATTCCATGCAATGTGAACCGGGACTACAGCCATCTGAAGTCTCCACTAGTCTGGAATATTCATGTATGTGTCTGATGCTTGGGAGGGGAGAGAGGAAGACCGGTTTGGTTGGCATGGCAGGGCTGCTCAAGTCTCTCTTGCCATGTAGTCTCAAGTTCTTTCTCTTTCCATGTGGCATCTGCACCTAGTTTCTCCAGCAAATTTCTTAAAACACCTCAGGGTTTCCAACACAAGCATTCCAAAAGAGGAAGTGAAAACTGCCAGGTTTTTTAAAGTATGGGTGGAAAGCCAGTACATATCACCAATATTTCACGGGTCAAAGCAGTCACAGGCCTATTCCAGAATCAGTGAGAAAGAAAGCAAAAACAAAAATAAAAATACAGGCCTCCCCTCCTTATGGGAGAGTCACAAAGAAGTTGAGAGCATTTTTAATTAATCACAGAATGTCCAATATTTTTCACATTTCTATGTTTGTATTATCTTTAGGTGCCCATGGCATCTTTTCATTTTTATTTTATTGTGGTTAGAACACTTAACATGAAATCTACCCTTTTAACAGATTTTTAAGTTTATAATATGGTATTGTTAACTATAGGCACATGTGATAGATTTCCAGAACTTATTTATCTTTTATAACTGAAACTTTGTACAGTTGATTAGCATCTCCTCATGTTCTTCTTCCCCCCGCCCTTGGCATCCACCTTTCTACTTTTTGCTTCTATGTGTTTGACCATTTTAGATACCTCATATAGGTGGAGTCACACAGTATTTGTTCTTCTGTATCTAGCTTATTTCACTTAGCATAATGTCCTCCAAATCCATTATGATATTGCATATTGTAGAATGTTTTTCTTTTTTAAGGCTGAATAATATTCCATTACATGTACATACTATATTTTCTTTATCCATTAATCTGTTCATGAACATTTTATTGTTTTCATATCTTGGCTATTGTTAATAATTATAATTCTACAATGAACATGGGGGTGTATTTATTTCTTTGAGATCCTGTTTTCAATTATTTTGTATACTCAGAAACTGGATGGTTAGATCATGTGGTCATTCTATTTTTTTGCTGTTGTTTTGAGGAGCCTCTGTAGTGTTTTCCTTAACAGCTTTACCATTTTGCACTCCCACAAACACTGTACAAGGACTTCAGCTTCTCCACATCCTTGCCAACATGAGGCAAAAGAAACAATCAGCAGGATGAAAAGGCAGTTCACAGCATGGGAGAAAATTATGGCAAACCATATATCTGATAAGAAGTTAATTTCAAAAATATATAAGAAACTCCTACTAATCAATGTCCAAAAATGCAGTAACCTGATTTAAAAAATGGGCTAAGGATTTAAGCAGACATTTCTCTAAAGAAGGCATATAAATGGCCAACAGATTTATGAAAAGATGCTGATTGTCACTAATAGTTATGGAAATGCAAATCAAAACCCCAATGAGCCAGCACCTTGCACCTGTTAGAATGGCTGTTATCACATAAGCAAGGGCAGGTATTGGCAAAGATGTGGAGAAATTGGAACGCTCTATTTTCATCGAAACAACCCAAATCTGACTCAGAGTCCTCATTTTGCCAGGCTGCTGGAAATGTTAACATCAGCCTTTCCTGAAGATCCCTCTACCAGGGTTTAGTGCAGTGCTAAGGCACTGAGGGCGCTGTTTGATCAGCAGCCAAGCAGTCCTCACTGTTCAAAGAGATCACCCATTATGGCAACATTCCTGGACCCTTTGGGGGCAGTTGTTTTATAACTTGTTTGCCATGGAGTATGAGGTCCTATGTATTAATGAAAATGCTTGTGCCTAGAGTTTGCTTCCCTCAAAATTATTCATTCATTCTATTTTGAGGTTTTCCTGTTTCATTGGTTTTCCTAAAATAGAAGGATTTATTTCTGCCTTGTGATAGAATTAATGGACATCTCTAATTCCTCACCAAAAATATCATCTCTTCTTTGATTTGCATTAGGACTAGGACTAGGTTTCTTGTCTTGTCATAGGGCTCCTTTGCCTAGTTTAGTCTCCTCCTTTATGTGACCCTCTGTTTAACTTTTTATTTTGATATAACTTCAGAAAATTTTCAAGACTATTACAAAGAATTCTCAGACTCCTTTCATTAAAATTTTCTAAATGTTATGACTTTCTCTGTCTCTATCTCTTTCTATCTTTATATCTCTGTTATACAATTCACATCATTTTATGTGGAATATTCATGTCTCTATGTGGTACAGTTCACTGAGTATTTCCAAAAAACAAGAATGTTTTCTTACATAACCACGCTATAATAATGAAAACTGGGGCTGGGTATGGTGTCTCACACTGGTAATCCTAGCACTTTGGGGGGCCAAGGCAGGCAGATCACCTGAGGTCTGGAGTTTGAGACCAGCCTGACCAGCATGGAGAAACCCCACCTCTACTAAAAAAAATAATAATAATAAAAAATAAAAAAAAAATTAGCTGGGCATGGTGGTGCATGCCTGTAATCCCAGATACTCGGGAGGCTGAGATAGGAGAATGTCTTGAACTTGGGAGATGGAGGTTGCCGTGAGCCAAGATTGCACCACTGTACTCCAGTCTGGGCAACAAAAGAGAAACTGCATCTCAAAAAAAAAGAATTAAAACTGGGAAATTTATTGATACGTACTTAGAGTTTCTCAACTTTCCCAATATTATCCTTTACAGTGAAGGAAGTTTCCAAATCGAGCATTGCATCCTGTCTCTTTAATCTCTTATTCTTGAACAGTTCTTCAGTATTTCTGTGTCTTTAAAGGCATTTACATATTTGACTTAATATTTAAGTATTAGCTTAATATTTTGTAGAATGACTGTTAATTTAGGTTTGTCTGATGTTGCCTCATGAGTGAATTCATGTTATTCAATGTTGATGGGAATACCCACAGAAGAATTGTGCTCTCAGTTTAGCATATTGGGGAGAATTATCGATGTTATCTCTGATCAATTGGGATTTCGGCATTATAAAGTTATTATTTTATTTTGTAATTAATAAATATCTTGTAGAATTAATATTTTGAGAACAGATAACTATCTATTCCTCGTTGCACTTTAACTTTATAATACCTGTTAATATTTTGGCTCTGAATCAATTTTTATCATAATAGTTGACAAATGGTGATTCCTCTTTGTCTTTCAGTACAATCATGCCCATTTATACTGTTGGGATGTGAGCTGGATACTGAGAGTTATGTCTAAGTAGAGCATGTTAGGATGACTATAGCAAATAGGCAGGAAAAGGAGAAATAGGCCTGAGAGGCATTTTTCTCAGCCCCAAATGAACACCTCATTTTCATAATTCCCTTATAAACAGGACTGAGAGATTCTTGTGTAAAATCCTGCCTTATGGTCTATATTTTTATCTGGTAACTATATATATGTGTGTGTGTGTGTGTGTTTGTGTGTGTGTGTGTATGTGGTAATTTATACCTCAATAATTAGAACCCCAGGGCAAAAACAAATAAAGATCTAACTTAGCTGCTCAGTTATATAGTATTACATATGGCTTTAAGCATTGCATAAGACTTTAAAAAACTATGCTGTATCCTGAATAAGAAGATATAGCTAACATAAGGATAGTGCAATATTATCAAATCAGAACTGTCTCTCTATAACGACATGTAGTAGGCACTTAACATTAAATTATTTTCAGATGAAGAAATTAAAGCCAGTGTTTTTCAAAAGACTTTTTTGAATAAAAATGTTTTTTTGAAAAGATATTATTTTGTTTTTATATGATGTTTACAAGGTCAGATACTTTATGTATTCATATAAATATTCTTAAAATAAGGTAACTAAAAATTTGCCTAAAATGAGGATTCACTCCTGAATTTCTTTAAGTTGGCATTACCCTTGACTTTACAATGTGACTTTGTTTCCAAATGGGAACAATTTTAGTAATTTATTTGGTTATTCTCCATCAGCCTCTCCTCTGCCCATATGCTCTGACCTGCTTCTGTGCTTTTAGGCTTATCCTACGGAAGCATCACCAGGACTGTTTGGACTCAGGATTCTACTTGACTGTGGTCAATGGAAGAGCAGAACCAGAAGGACAGAGGGTGAGTTACTTTTTCTCCTACCACCTTCTAAACCTGGGCACATTGATTCTGGTCTGATTCTCTCTCTCAAATTATAACTCTTTCCAGGAACATCTATGGCTCTAGCTCTCATCAAGTTACTCCTCTATCATTCTTTTATGTTGAATGTCTATGACATTTTATTGATTTTCTTCCATACAGCACTTATGTTTACTTAATTTTTTTATCATACATTAAATTCTGGGGTACATGTGCAGAATGTGTAGGTTTGTTACATATGTATACACGTGCCATGGTGGTTTGCTGCATCCATCACCCCGTCATCTACATTATGTATTTCTCCTGATGCTATCCTGCCCCTATCCCCCCACCCCCTGCTGTCTCTCCCCTAACCACCTAACCCCTGACAGGCCCCAGTGTGTGATGTTCCCTTCCCTGTGTCCATGTGTTCTCATTGTTCAACACCCACTTATAAGTGAGAACATGTGCTATTTGGATTTTTGTTCTTGTGTCAGTTTTCTGAGAATGATGGTTTATAGCTCTATCCATGTCCCTGCAAAGGAGATGAACTCATCTTTTTATGGCTGCATAGTATTCTATGGTATGTATGTGCCACATAGTCTTTATTCAGTCTGTCACTGATGGGCATTTAGGTTGGTTCCAAGTCTTTGCTATTGTGAATAGTGCCACAATAAATATATGTATGCATGTGTCTTTATAATAGAATGATTTACATTTTGGGGGTATATACCCAAATAACTTATGTTTATTTTAAAGAGAGAGAGAAATATTGGTCAGAACAACAACATATAAGTGTAAGAATTTTAAAGGCTTCTTACATTCTCTCCTAATGGCAGCATAATCAATAGGAACAAAGTTGTCTTGCTGCCTGCAATAGAGGGAGGGTATATTTACAGATCAATACATCTTGTGAAATATAGAATATGGAGGAAGACAGCTTAGTGGGTTTTTGATATAGTCTCTGGACAGTCTGTGTTTTGGACTGGCATTCACCATATGGTCTGGAATCATAACTTCTAATATGAGGATCCTCTGTTTTGGGGCCAGAGATTGCTTCTCTTCTTCTAACTTATTGGGTATTTTCACATTTTCTTCAAAATTCCAGTAAGTTGCACATAATCTGTGCAGATTCAGTGGGCCCCCAAATTCCACTGGGGAGATTGTAGCAGAGCTCCTGCAGACTTGCCCTGTTCAGGGAATCTGAGGCTGGAATATGATTTCTACAGCTCCTTTCACTCCCTTCCACTTTTACTTGTCCCAGTATTCTTCAATATTTCTTTCTTTCTTTTTTTTTTTTTTTTTTTTGAGACAGGGTTTCGCTCTTGTTACCCAGGCTGGAGTGCATTGGCATGATCTCGGCTCACCGCAACCTCCGCCTCCTGGGTTCAGGCAATTCTCCTGCCTCAGCCTCCCGAGTAGCTGGGATTACAGGTACACGCCACCATGCCCAGCTGATTTTTCGTATTTTTAGTAGAGACGGGGTTTCACCATGTTGACCAGGATGGTATCGATCTCTTGACCTCGTGATCCAGCCGCCTCGGCCTCCCAAAGTGCTGGGATTACAGGCGTGAGCCGCCGCGCCCGGCCTCTTCAATATTTCTTATTGCTTTCTTTTCTCAACACTTTGTAACTAGTCTTCTCATTAAATTATCTTCAAAATCTCACCTTAGTTACTTGCATTTTCTCCTAAGACCCTGATGGGTGCAGTAACACAAGGATAGAATCAGAAAACTGAAGTTTCTATTAAATAGCGAATGAGTGAAAACGGATAGGAAACTGATCTTGGGAGAGTATGGACCCATCTGTTTATATTGTTTTTATCCTGTGATGCCCTTGCTATAAAATATCCAGTGAAATTTAGCCAGAGTTACTGTTTATGCTCCTGGAAGCTTGTGGATATATATTTTTTTCTGTTCCAAGCAAAAGTAGGTGCTATGGTTGGGTGCGGATGAGATGTCAAGGTGAGAGGATTCCTTGAGCCCAAGAGTTTGAGACCACCTTGGGCAATATAGCAAGACCCCATCTCTATAAAAAATAAAAGATAAAAAAATTAGCCAGGCATGGTGCTGTGTGCCTTTAGTCCCAGTTATTAGGAGGCTGAGGCAGGAAGATTGCTTAAGCCGGGGAATTTGAGGCTACAGTGAGCTATGATTGCACCACTGCATTTCAGCCTGGCTGACAGAGTGAGACGTTTTTTTTTTTTTTTTGTAAGTGGAGACTCACAAACAATACAGCCAGCATGGCTAAATGTGACCCCAAGAAACCAAAGGGCAAGGTGTCTGCTTATTTCTTCTTTGGGCAAATGTGCAGAGAACATAAGAAAATCTCAGAGGTCCCTGTCAATTGTGCAGTTTTCCAAGAAGTGCTCTGAGAGGTGGAAGACAATGTCTGAAAAAGAGAAGTCAAAATTATAACATGGCAAATGTGGATAAATAATACTATGATAGGGAAATAAAGGATTATAGACCAACTACGGGAGGCAAGAAGGACCCTAATGCCCCCAACAGGCCAACTGTCTGGAGTCTTCTTGTTCTGTTCAGAATTCTGCCCCGAAACCCTGACACCTCCATTGGAGATGTGGCACAAACAAACAAACAAAAGCTGGATGAGGTTCAGAATAACTGAGGTGACAGTGAACAGCAGCCTCACCTCACTAAGGCAGTGAAGCTGAAGCAGTATGAGAAGGATGTTGCTGACTATAAGTCTAAAGGAAAGTTTGATGCTGCAGAAGGACAGTCCCTCTAAAGTTGCCCAGAAAAAGCTGGAAGAGCCAGATGAAGAAGAGGTAGAAGAAAAGGATGATGAATTAAGAAAACAAAAAACTGTTTCCTTGTGAATACCTTAGAGTAGGGGAGCACTGGTTACCAACACATCTCTTATTTGAGAAGTGTCTGATACTATCACTAGGTTTAATTATAAAATTTGATTACTAATATAGTGTAGTCTCTCAAAATCCTCTAGAAATTGCCAGTGGTTCACATGAAGTTGCCATGAGTGCCCATAGCATCCTGAAACTATATCAAAATTGCATGCATATCTAAAGTTTTTTGAATAAAAAGGCACTTTTCTGTTCTCCTTACTCTACTTTGTTGCTGGTGGAACAAAGCATTTAAAGATGTTTCTGGCATTTTTATTTTTATTTTTATTTTTTCTTTCCATTCACCTAATACACTTAGGCATTTTTATTTTTAAGGTGGTGTTAACTATGTGCTTATTGGCTAGAAATCCTGAGTTCCCAACTGTATAAATCTGTAGTTTGTAAGAAGAACAAAGCAACAGAGACAAACTCTTGATGCTCCCTGCCTGGTGTTGAGGCTGTCAGGGAAGATGACTTTTGGAGGATCCATAGCTCAGGGTGTGCACCATTAGGTTGGATCTGTTGTCTTTGCAGTGGGCATCCATTTAGCTTCAGGTTGTCTCATTTCTATGTAGAGTGACATAGCATTCTGCTGCCATTCTTGGTTATGGACAAAGGGGGTCAGTTAGATGAGAAGTGTTTGCGGGTTTGTTGTTGTTGTTGTTGTTGTTGTTGTTTTATTAGCTAAGTCTGGCAGTTTTTAAACTACTTTTGAAAAACACAGTAGAAGTTTTTTTCTTCTAGCTATTCTTCAAAGGCATTGCCGTCTAATGCATTGTTAGCAAACTGAAGCCCCACTGTATCAATGAAAGTTTATGAACCTTCTGTATTTAAACATGACATGCAATGTTCTATTTTTTGTTTAGAATGCTGAAATATTTCTGAAGTTAAATAAATAGTGTTACAATAAAAAAAAAAAGCAGGTGATGCTAATTCTGTTACTCATGCAAGACTATTTTTCAAATATTGTTGAGAGAAGAATTTGGGGAATGAAGCCCAGGTAGCATTTTAATACCTAAAAAAGAAATCTGCCACATGACTTTAAACTTGGTAAATTTTCCCATACATAAGTCAATTTTTGCTAACATTCAAATAAAATAAAATGTTTCCAGAATATGTATGTTGGTGTCTTTGGAGACAGATAGGAGAGGAAATAGGGCCCTTTAGAGATATTCTTCTCTCAATAAATGATTAAGCACTAGAATTAATATCATAGTCAAAGTCTAGCATCATTTGTTTTACTGATGCTGCTTCATTTAGGCAAAATGCCTCTTTATATCTTAGGCAATTAGGCAATACATTAGAAGAATAGCTTGAAGGAAAAAAATAGATTAGAGAGTCATTTCAGTGAAGCTGGGGAGTGAACAGATATTTAACTTATTCTCAGATTCATTAGACTTAGAGTCTATTAGTATGAAATGCAGAACCATAGTCATGTAAATACATTTATTATACTAAAATAAATCAAGAAAGGATCACTTTCAAAAATGCCAGATGTTCTGTTTTTCTCTGTTGGCAATATAAATCTGAAGCTTAGATATGCCAAACATATGTCAGAAATACACACTTGTTTAAGAAAGTCACAAACCTTTAAACAAAAAAGGTACTTTGAATAATGCATCTATAATCAAAAGGATTGTTTATTCTATTTGAAATGACTAAAATCATCCAACAACACTACATATTGTTTTAAGTATGGGTACTATGAGCTAAATGTTTAAAAACATGCAGAATGTTATCTGCTATCCAGTGGATAATGTGTTAGTTTCCTGGAACAATTTTTATAAGTATGTATATTTATATCCAACATATTAAGGACTATTTGTAATATTTTATTTATTAATAAAAATAGAAAATATGAACATATATGTAAATTGTTAAATCTAGGTAACAGGTACATGAGTGTCTGTTGTGTCTTTTTCTGTACTTTAAAAACATTTCAAAATATATTATTAGAAATATTTTATGCTTTTAAAAATGCATGAAAAGAAAAATCAGAGAGAAACAGAAGATATACAAGGATAAACATCACAAACTCTGCATCTACAAAAACTGACAGTCTATTTGACTGAAAAGGCAAAACAATTGCTACCTCTGAGTTCCCTGTAACAGGGGCAAATATACCATTTGATGGGTCACAGATAACTGGGAAAGACCCTAACACAAGTGTAGGAAAACTTATTGGACAATGAGAAAGGCAGTTCTTACAGTGCTAAATATGTAATGATTCTCTAATCATTCTCAAAAGAGGTGAAGTCATCTTTCAAAATTGGGCTACAGAATGTGAGGTGAGTGTGACTGGGATGGGAGGTGGGGGAGGCAGAGATGGACATTGAGCAAGAGAAAGTGCAAAAGGCAAGCTAAAGGATTATCAGGTGGCATTTTCAGAACCCAGGTTAATTGAAACCCATTGACCTACAGTAATACCAATTTATTTGCATTCATATTTTTCTCCATAATTGTTTAAATAGAAAACATTTTATAATACTGACCTGAAGTTCTGCAGAGTGGATGAAATAGGACAAGCTGCAAGGAGCTGAGAGTAGAGGAGAGGTAATAGCTAAGGTTGCCAGCAACAGAGTTCAAGTGAGAGAGGAGGAAGAAATCCAGAGGAAATTGACAGACTGGGAGAAAATGGAGGTGTCATGGGACTGCAATCTCAGCACAGTGGAAAATGTTGTTCAGTGTAGGAGAATGAAAAGAAACTGGAAAGATAGAAGGCTGATGTTTGAAGTTTAAGCTTCAGAGGAGGAGCAGTACCATATAATGACAAAAATCTGGTATGTGAACACAGAGTGGAGGCTGAAATGGAATAAGAATGAAGGTCATTGGATTGAAGAAATTCTTAAAAATGATTCTATTGAGATCTATCGGATCAACCCCAAAGACGCTGAAATCTCCCCAAGAATATAATAAGAGCTAGGTATGGACAAACCATACCCCTCTTACAAAGTCCTTTATCAATATGGAGAAGAATGGAAAGATCTGTAAATTGATCATGTTGAGGAGGGGTATGAAGTGGTGCTCCCAGAGCCAGAGGTCTAAAAGAAGTGATAAAAATCAAAGAAAATACTGCTACCTTTCTCTTGCCCTGGAAATAAGATGGTTATAAATGATATCCCTGGAGAGAATAGCTTTTAATCTAGATTTAGAGTGAAATACCCATTGAATAAGAAGGTTAAAGATGCTTCTGGTGACAAGACGAGAGTCTGGAATGTACAGAGGAAGGGATCATCCAGCTAGAGAGGATGAATGGGGAGAAATGACTCGTGGTTTGCGGAGAAAAACGAGAGGACAGGTGATCATGCTATACATATTTGATGGCCAGAACTGAGTACTCTAGACGGGATCAACTGAGCTCATGTTCTGAAATGAGCAATAGACTTTCTGCCAAACCTGGCCAAATGAGACCTGAGATCTTTTAGACTCTGAGTTATCTAGATTCCAGTTATTTAAGTGTAGTTCCCAGTAAATCTAGTACAATAGGAAAAATTACATTTTTTTGTGTGTCACATTTGTAGTTTTCAGTTTCTTCCATATGCATGTATGATATTTTTTGATAAAATAAATAATCAGTACCCTACACCTAACATTAACCTCTCAGTTTTTCTTTCTTCTTACATCTGGGCCTTCTAATATTCTCTCTATTACCTCTGTCTGGAATGGCCTGTGCTTCTCTACATCTAAGTCATTCCTATACTGTCTTTTGAAGGCAGCTAAAATGACACTGTTGGAGGGATACCTTCTCTGATACTCTTCCAGAACATGACACCAATTCAACAAATTAGCTTAGATCTCATTGGAACACATTCTCTTTGCTGACTCTATCTTTCATTTCTAGAACATATAAGAATTCTATTCATGTAATTATTTTTGAAAATGTTTAATGTCTGTTTTCAAAGTTAGAACATAAGATTTAAGATCACAAGTATAGAGTCTACTTTGTTGTGGAAACCAAAGAAAAAAATGTAAATTAATGGATTTGTGCATGAATTATTTATAAAAGAAATTTAAGAAATAAGAAATTATAAAAGTGAAATCCATTATAACCTCACCATCCATAGGAAAGCATTGTTAATTTTTGGAATTATCTTCTTGTCCTCTAAAATGTATTTTTAGAGTTTTCTATCTATATAAATATGTGTATTAACACATGTATCATTTTAAATATCACTTTAAGGCCTACAGTAATTTTCATTAAAGAATGTAAAAATTTATTATAATAAAATATTATTGATGAAAAATTTCCAATGTTTGCTAAAATAATCAATGCTGCTATAAATATCCTTCCACAAATATCTTGTACACATAAAGTATATTTTCTTTAATTAAAAGGTATGGAATTGTAGATATAAGAGCATGGACAATTTTTATGTTGATATGTGTAGATTAAATTATCTATATCTTACTGTTGAAATGGCAACAGTCTTTACTTCTCCCATAAGTAAATGGATTCTGTTCTCTTACCTTTTAAATCTGGCCTTGTTTTTTCAAATTGCTTTGCCTAATAGAATGCCCTGGAATTGATACTGTGCTAGTTCTGAGCTTAAGCCTCAAAAAGCCTTGCATACTTTTGATTACTGCCGTGGGACCCTGCCTCTAGCAAGTAAGCAAGCCATGTGTATCTGAGCTAATTCAGAACAATTGTCCCAGCTGAGGCGCTAAATATGTGAGCATACCGGCACAGATTAGCAGAACATCCCAGAGTGCCTGCAGGATTGTGATCCTATAAATGCTTGTTGTTTTATGCTACTAAACCTGGAGATA
The DNA here is from genome assembly GCF_001604975.1 of Cebus imitator. NCBI lineage: Eukaryota > Metazoa > Chordata > Mammalia > Primates > Cebidae > Cebus > Cebus imitator. Next base: position 1,969,311 of record NW_016107613.1, on the reverse strand, counting down.
GTTTATAAACTGCAATAGCTAGCTAATTTATTCACATTTAGCAAATGACACTTCTGTGAAGAGTAAGATTGCCAGTTTCCACATACCCTCAACAACAGTGAAGATGCCCAGAATGTTTATTGTCTGTATTTGAGTTTCTTTACTAATAAGAGGACAAATCTTTTCATGTTATTGGTCACTTATGCTCCTTCTTTTCTTTTAAATTAGCTATCTCTATTTTCCTTTCAAGGAAGTCTTTTTAAAATTATAGAAGCTAATATTGAAAGCAAAATTTCAAGTGTTCCATCAGATTTGTAATTGCTAAGCTATTAAAGTAGGACTAATTCCTGATCCAACTCAGATCCTCATTTGTACTTTACCCTTGTATATTTAGTGCCCATGCTCTGAATAGGCTCTAGTAAAAACAGTGAAATGAAATCACCCAATGTTGTTGTTCCATCTTATAGATGGAAGTTAAAAACTAGAAACTATGAAAAAGTAGAGGGTACTGTTGCTTTTCCTTCATATTATGGTAGACTTATTTCCTTTAATTTAAAAGTTGTTTATGCACATAAAATTGACAACCAAGTCATAGTTTTCAATGACATTGAATGTGAAAAATTAAACAATAATAATAAAAAATTCTACTCTGCAGGGGAAAAAAAGGAATTTGAAACTTATTTGAATGGGTAGATAATTTAAGGCCCCAAAAGTTTAGCAAAATTTGTCCAAGGTTAAAAATCAAAACATTGTAGACATAAGGTTAAAAACATAATTTAGGTTCTCCAAAAAGCATATTCACTATATCTATTTTAGATTTCTAGAGATGTGCTTTTGAATTCTTGTTAAAGAAATATTTGCACAAACTTGAAAAATATAACCACATGGATGTACTTTCATCGTTACTTCTTCCTGGCACAGATTTTTTTTTCCAGGATGTCAGTAGCAAAAGATTATGGTTGTACCCTGCTAGGGTAAATACAGTGCACTGTAAACCAAGCGCTATCAGTTCAGTAGCTGAGAATATTATTTTCAACCTCGCACTTAACAACAAAAAATGTGTAACACCACACATATTCTTTTGTCACTCTAAGTACTATTTAAGACTTTCAATGCATTTTTTTAAATCGCAAGTTTTAAAAAACCTACTCAACATATGGCAAAATGAAGTGGTAGTCTCTGCTTGCTTTAATGACAGTTTTTAGCTGATTTTCTGGCAGTTGATATACTGAATAATTTTTTCCCAATCAATGAATTTATGATATTTTAATTTACATATTTTGCCTTTTTAAATTGTATTATTATTTTAATTTTGCTTAAACAATATTTCTTGAAGTTTGAAATGGAATGAGCAATATTGGTGGTATCACTCATTAGAATTTGCAGCAATTTAGCTGTCATAGCCCTCAGATCAGAGATTCATACAAGATCAAGGGATGAGTGTCAGGAGCCTGTGGTGAGAGTAGAGAAAGGGGCATAATACTGGTTTAAAGATGTTCCTAAGTTGTGTGTAGATAGGCTAAACTATTTTTGCTAGAACAATGATGGTGGAAGATGAAGTAAGACTGGAAGTATTTTAAGATTAAAATATTATTCCTAATCCTAAGCCAATAAAGAACTAATATCTTGTGATTCTTTGGGAGGAAATCATTCCTCCGGATTATGACCAAAGATTCTACAGAACATCGAATAAAAGAAGTAGGGGACTAGAATCAGGAGACTTTTTGGAGTGGGTGTGTGGCAGGTCATCTAAGCTCTTCAGTAGCACTATGACTTTGATCAAGGCTTTTCATTTCTCTGCATCTCTCTCATCTTCCTTGTTAATAAACTGATATTTTATTTTATGACTTTTTAAAGTGGCTGAGAGTGCTATTATTCAATGGAGACTTTGAACCACATTATACCCAAGGGACTGAATGAATTTAACGGCAATGTTGAGTCATTTGATTCATGCTTTGAAATAAAAGTGAAGCACATTGAGCTTTATCCCCTCCTCTCTGCTTAGCAACTCTAATTCTAAGATGAATCCCTTCTGTACTACTCCTACAATTTTCCCTTTGTTTTTAGAGAAAATTGTGTATCATGGTGGTAATAAGTTGAGTCTATGTGGTCAAATTATTTAGTTCAAATTTGCCAACTGTGTGACTTTGAAAAAAAATGACTTTTCCTACTCATGAATCAGTTTTGGCATCTGTAAAACAGAACTGGTATTAACAGACCTTATCTCTGAGTTTCATTGTTTGTATATGTGAGTTAATACAAGTAAAACCCCTGGAACACTGTCTGGTGTGCAGTATGAGCTCAGTCATTATTAATTATTATAAATAATGATATTTGAATAAGCCCATTGTTAATCACAATGTGATTCATGTTTCTGGTCACTTGTACATAAATATACTTTGTAAGTAATAATATATTAGTGATGACCATGAATATAACTAATGCTGTACTTAACCAGGGATTAACTTTTATACAAAGGGATATGGATACATATGTTTATTAAAATAGCCAATTAAAATAATTCACGTCATTTGGGAAGCTTAAAATAATTAATATTTTAAAAATTATTTTTCTATTTTTATGACATACCTATGTGGAGAAAAGAAATATTAACTTTCCACAGGTTAAATAAAAAGTACCAGGGCAGATTAGATTGTTCATCCAAGTTCACAAAGCAAGGCAGTCATAGACTGGCATTGACCTGTGAGCTGAAGGCACCTGTGTGATGGGGTGGGCTTTATCCACATTTAGTTTGTTTAATATGTATTTACCACTGGTGTAGATGATGTAATTTTCAACTCTAATTCATAGGAAGTTTGCCAGATGGTCCATGTATGCAAGAGCATATTGTATTTATTGCACCCTTCTGAAGGATGTAAAGGTCCTTATTTGCCTCTGAGGACAAAATCAGAAATGTGGTTTCACTGACTTGTCCTCAGCGAACTGGAATAATAGTCTCAGAGCTGAATTCAGAAAGAGGCCATCAGAGAGGAAGCAGACGGATTGAGAATAATAGACAGGGAATGATCAGGGAAAAACATTCTCCAGGACCTATCAAAGATAATTTAGCTGACACTAATAGGCAAATGGATGTGAATTGAAATCCTTAACATCTCCAGCGGGGTTGTGTCTCTTGTATTAGTAGATGGCCCTGCACAACCTTCCAAACAGTGGAGGGAGTAATGATGAGATTTTATTTCCATTAATTCATTCATACTAGTAAAAGATTAACAGAGTATTATTTTGTTAAGTGTGACTTTTAAAATGTAGCTATTCCAAAATGGCAAAATGTAGCTATTCCAAAATGGCAAAGTTGATAACTTTGTTATCTGAAATGATAGCCATTCTGAAGGAATACACTTGTAGCTTCTATTTTTCACTGAGCCTTTTTCATTTTATGGAAAAGTATTGGCCTTAAAGTCATGAAAAGATAAAAGCATGTTTTATTCATCCACTAAAGACTTTGCTATTTTTAAACATCATGTTAATGGGAAGATAAGATCATATTTGAATTAAGAATGACAACTTCTCAGTTTTTCAAAATATATTAAACTATGTAATGTAATACAAAAGTACATATATAATATGTCTTGTATATTCAAATACTTTTATTCTAGATTCTCTCCTATAAGATGTAGGAAATATCTTGTTTCTCAAATGTTCTGATTTCCAATCTTACATTGGCAATATTCAACCCAAACTCAAATTTAATGGGATAGAGAATATAATTATATTACATAATTTAAATTAACCTTAAATTCACACATGCAAATATTAAATATAATATCATAGAACCTTAGATTTGGAAAGAAACAGTATATAAATGAAAAGGAACAATAACTACTTAGTGAATCTGAATTTTTTTTTAATAGTTACCAGACAAAGGATCATCTAAGATATGCTCAAGCACTTTGGAGAATTCTCTTTGGGATATTCTAATTAGTCAAAAGGTCTCTTTAAAAATAAGGCAAAATTTTCCTCTTTGAAATATCTACCTATTAATTGTACATCCAGATACAGACCATAATGTATTTGAGGACAGTTATGTCATAAATATAATTTATAAAACCTTAATATAATCACTAAATTCCAGAAAGCTAAAGCAAAAATGATATTTTTAGTTTAAACTTTTTTGAGTGATTATAATATTTTAGGCACTATAATTATCAATTTACATTCACTAGCTTACTTAATTATCATAATTACTCTATCAGTTAAGCATTTTAACCTTCATTTAGAAAAACAAATTAAAGAAACCACAAGCCAGATAATTTTTAGGCGGTATTTTGTATTTAATAAGAAGTTTTTATTTAATAACAGTGGCAATGTAAACTCAGGCTGACTGGCTAGTATATCCACCTGTGATATCAACTGGGCAAAAAATATCATGCTTTACTGTCAGTAAGAAATGTGATTATAATGAACTCTGAAATGTTCTGAGCATTCATGTGCATGTTCATATACAACTATAGAGCTATTAGGATATTAGCTGGGCATGGTGGTGCATGCCTGTAGTCCCAGCTACTCAGGAGGCTGAGGCAGGAGAATTGCTTGAACCCAGGAGGCAGAGGTTGCGGTAAGCTGAGATTGCGCCATTGCCCTCCGGCCTGGGTAAAAAGAGCGAAACTCTGTCTCAAAAAAATTTTAAAAAAAAAAAAACTGTTAGGATAATAACCTCCTTCTGGAATCACCAAAACAACATCATGTAGGGTCACTCACCACATGCACTTCTACTACTATGCTGTGTTCTTCACTGTCATTTGCGTAAGAGTTCAGTGGTCAGCTGGACAACTATTATTTTGTCTAAACTGAGTTATAACATTACAAATGCTTTGTCTTATACACAAAATCATTAATATTTCTTTATTTCTAATATACACAAATTATGTGATATTTAATAAGGAACACATTTCTAGATATGAGAAAATTTTGACAAGTGCCTGTGATATAAAAAATCATATAGTGTGAACTTTAGAACATAAGAAGGAAATCATAAAGCCCCTTTTTTTCTGTCTATTACATCTTCAAGACCTCAGTGGCAACAGAAGTAAAAATGTGCAGGTTGGCAGACTGATGCATTGAGAGGAAATTTGTGTATGGAATTAGGTAAGTGGTATGGGTGGGAAGAGAGATTAAACTGATAGAGTATGGTGTGAAATAGGAAAATTGAGTTAGTAAAACAAGCATCAGAGTAACAATCTATTAAAAAACATATATAAACACCAAGCACAGAAAATAATCAATAGTAAAATATTTGATTTAATTATTATCTGAAAACAGAGAAAACCATAGCTTATATAGCAAAATTCATGTCTAATACTGGGAGAGCCATGTTAGCAGAGTAAGTTTCTGAATATTTCTAAATACAGTATAGTACTTTTATCTGTAAAATAAAAGAAAATGTGTAAAATGCAAAAGTTACAATTTCTACCTTATAGTTTTCCTGTAAACATGACATGCAATAAACCCTGTGAAGATATTGGTACACAGTCTAACACAGAAGTTCACAAGTTATAGCCCACAAATCTGTGTACACCCCTAAGACCCTTTGAAGGATTCCATTCAAGGGAAACTATTTTCCTAATAATACTAAGACATTATTTAGCCTTTTCGCTCTGTTGACATTTGTACTGATGGTGCACAGTCCATGGTGTGACAAAATGAGAAATACACATAAAGCAAGAACTTTTACTTTCTCAAATATTCTAGTTGTCTTAAGAAAAAGAATTTATACATTGATAGTTTAAATTGAGGTGTGAACTTGGCCCTTTTTTTCCTGAACATTAGTTTTACTTAAAAGAATGGCTAACAGAAAAATATGGTCATTCAAGCTTGGATATTTGACGGACTTTTTTTGAAAATGAACAAAGTGAGCGTGTCATTTCAAGAAAAACAATAAGTATTTGTGGGAAAGATAAAATTCAAAATTTCAAGCAAAAAATAGGATTTTGAAAAAGTTGTATCTGCCAAAATGAACCCAACATGAGACTACTTAGAGTATTTTCTTATGAGATCAAATGGTGATACTAACAAATGTGATTATTTTAATATTGTATAATTAAATGAATCAACATTTGGGTTGTCTGTATAATTAAGTATACCAGCATTTTTCAAATGATCAAAATCATTCTCAGGTAAAAGATTTATTCAGACTACAAAAAAGTCAATAGATTTTTGTATAGCAAAGTATAAGTTCACTAATATCATTTCAGATTCAAAATTGTGACTAACTTTTAAGGACTGCCACTTGCAAAGTTTGGGTATAGCATCAAAAATAACATTCACAATTACCTGAAAGAATTAAAAATAATTCTCTATTTCCAGCTATTTATCTCACTGAGGCTGGATTTTCTTTATATACTAAAACAACGTTACAATGTATTAAGTACAAAAACTGATCTGAGAATCTGGCTGTCCTCTCATAAGCTAGATATTAAAGACGTTTGAAAAGACACATTAAAAAAGTCACTGTTCTAACTAAACTTTTTCTTTTAAAAATATGGTTATTTTAAATTTAAAAGTATTTATTTTTTATACATTATATTCCAAAAAAATTTATTTTATATGTTTTAGTGTCTTAATACAGATATTTTAACATAAATCTATTCAGAAATATAAAAATTTCAGTTTAAATTTTAAATTCAGTAACATCAGTAGATACAACCTACATAAACAGAAGCTTTTGGCAGATCCTCAATACTTTCTCAAGTAAATATTTCCCAAGAAAATATGTGTGAAATAAAATTCTGCTACAAAGACATTTCTCAACATATTTTAACAATTCCTCTTTTCTTTATATCAGGAAATGTGTGGTTCATACTGGTTTTGATAGTGTTGGACAGCCATATGTGGTTCAATTGTATAACTGCTAAAGAAATAAATTATTAGCTTTAGAGATGAAAATGCATCATCTTCCATAAATTCAAAGAATTTAAGTAGCACTGGCCCTCTTGTTTAGACAAGTTATGTTTTTGCTTATGTCTAAACTTAACTTAAACTGGTATGGAATATAATTAGGGTTACTCACAGAGCTACGCTTCTTTGTTCATACTACAAATGGGTCCTTCTAGAAAACAGACAGCAATTATAGTGATACCACATAATCTTAGAAAATTATATGTTTTGCTAATAAACACACATTAACTGAGGGTTAGCTAGCACCCCCATAAGTGCTTAGAAGTTAATAAAAATATACACAATCCTGGATATTAAGGGGATTTAGCACTTAGTGAGCTAATAGAGACATTTACACAAAATTAATTCTATAAACAAATTTTTATTTTTGTCCATATCTCTTTAATTCTCTTTAAAAAAGCAAATATAAAATTGATTTCTAAATCCTTTTAGTGATGCATAATTGTTTGATATGAAAGGCATTATTTGGAGGCTCAAATGGAAGTTGTATACATTATACCAACTGCTAGTTTTTATCTTCAGGAAATTAATTACTATAGAATTAATATAAATCATTAAGTCATGTACATAAAATTGTTGGCACATAGCAGATATTCAATAAATATAAGTTCCTTTTCCTGTAATGAAAATTAGAAGAATACTAAATAAGATTCAATACCCTAAGTAAGTTAGTACCTCTAATACCGTTCTCAAAGTGGAAGAGAATAAATTAATGTCCAAAATTCTGTCTATACAACATGTAGCTAGTAAGTCAATTCAACATTCCCTTTATAATATTTCTTTACACATATTTTTTTCCCTGAGACTGAAGGTAAATGTCACATACTAATCTCTTTCAAGTTAACTCTTTTAAAATAAATTCTATTCTGACTGGCTCTGGCTGAATACCTTTGACTTTTGATGTACCCTTAAAAATTATATGAAAACCTAGCCTTCATTGAGAATAAGATAATAACAAGTAAAATTCAATAAAATGGCAAAGTTTAATGATGTGACATTGTTTTATTTATATAATCTATAAATTATAATTTGTAATATAGATAAAAGTATGTAGGCATCTTAGAGGAAGGACTCCACCAAAAATTGAAATAAAATGAAACAAAATTAAATAAAAGGCCTTGGCTTATTTTCTTCCTGTTTTCATGACCTACTTTAATACATCATCTTATGGAGCGATTAGTGCTTTTAAAATATATTACACTGTGAAGATTTCTGCTTCTAGCCATGATGATGTTACTTTTACCAGACTAGCTCTTCTGCTTAAAACAATTATAAAACTAAAGTACACATAAGAGACAATTGTTTTCAACCTTGTCCAGTATATGGTAAATATATATAATTCTGGAGATAGAGAAACTATATGCTCTGAGCTCAATGATAGTCCCAATTTTCCCCTGGGGCCACTTTATAGATGACAGCATAACGTAGTGAAGCTTGAGAAGAAAACAGTAGTCCAGCGAGCTGAGGAAGCCAACTTTGATGCTGGGATCTGCTGGTGTGACTGAATTTTGTAGCAGGGGATATTGTGCAGAGAAGGAGCACCAGAAATCAGCATAGAATCCCTGAAAAACAGCACCTTCTTGGTTTTCCTCCTGCTACTGGCTATAATTCCTTTGTCTTCCCTGTAGTTTCCTCCGCTATTCCCTCAACTTTTAATGTTAAGATGGTAGGTGTCCTTATTCAGCCTTTATGTACTTTATACATTCACTGCATGGGTTATCTTATCCAGTTCCATGGCTTTAAATAAATGCATAAAGCTACATGTTGATAAAATTCTAGTTTATATCTCTAGCTCAGATCTTTCTTCCAAACTCCAGATTTATATAAATACATTTCTTCTCAACACTTCCACTTAAGTGTCTAATAAATAATTTGTACATGTCTTTAGAACATGGAAATATATACAGTTTCATACAGTCCCTGAGTTAGAAAGAGTAATTAGATCCATGGTGAGGTGGTAGGAAACACTCGATCCTATCAATCTTAACAAAACCAGATAAACACTCAGTAACACTAGATTATTACAAAAGGAAGAACTAATTACCTCTTTCCTAATTTCTTATTCCTAGTCCCAAAATACAACAATTGTAGAATGAATTTGGTGCTTGATGAATGCTATACACACACCCCTTTGAAATAAGAACTTAATTGCACCAAAATTGTTTATTCCTCCAGAGTCATGAGGATGGTTTAGTCTCAATACCTCCTAGCAAGCAGAATGTGCAACTCAGCAGTTTCACATAGTGTCCAGGATTAACTCATCTTATCTTATGTGCTATACACCCTTTGTACCCCATTTCAACCAATCCTTTAATTATACTACTCATTTCTGAAAGCGTATGCCATCAAAACTAGGTCCTGATTGTCATAGAACGATCTCCCTCAGAGACACTTCATCCAGTTGATTTATTACTTGAAAGTTAACTGCATTAACAGTGGTGGAAAAATTATCATTGCCTAAAAAGCTTTATCTTGATTATGGTTCAAAACTTAATTATATCAGATATTGAAATAAAATATATTTTTGTGGATAGATTTGCTGACCTAAATATTATATCTAATTTCTAAGAATGGAGAGAGAGGAAGAGATTTCATTCTCTTCTAATAAATGTAATTTCTTGGGTTACTAATTTACCAGTATGTAAAGATAATCGTGAGAGAAAAGCCACTGGGGCCTGATATTATACCTAATTTTTCAACAGCCAGTATGTAGATGAGAAGGTAATTTATCATGAATAAAGTGTTGGCAAAGAAGGAAAAAAAATTACTTTAGCAGCTGCTGTTGATGCTTAAATGCACATATTCTTTAAGATCTCCATATTTGGATTTAGTTTTTTTTTTTCCAAAGTCATTATGCGTTGGTCTTGTTTTTGCATTTTTTGGTATATTTTCAATGTATCAATTAGTAGAGATAGGGCTATATTTGAAATAATATATATGTGTATATATATGTGTGTGTGTATATATATATATGTATATAAATACACACACACACATATAAACATAAATATATGTTTAGATAGATAGTCAATAAAATCCAAATACAGAAATTATCTCCAGATACAGAAATTATGAATTATTTTTCCTTGTGCTCTTCAATATCATTCAAATTTCTACATTCAGCATGTTTGAATTGTCCAATTACAAAAAAACTAGTAACTAAGGTTAAAAGATAACAGATAACTAGGAGGCTCAATTCTCCTCTTGGATAAATGCTGCTGATACAATAGGATTCTATACCTTTGACTATAATAACAAGGGCAATTACAAGTTTCAGCCATTTAGATTGGTGGGGTTATTGGGCTGATCAAACTAGGGAATGCAGTATGTATACAACAGCTATATTGCTACAGATTATTTTTCACTCTATCCTTGACGACGTCATTGAGAAATGTTGGCAGAATTCCAATGTGGTTGAATGGAGTCACAATTCTTTAACTTACCATCACAAGGTATGTAGATTAAAATTTGATATTTTATCTGTGGGAAGATCCCATGGTAGATTTCTGAATCTGATCATATTTTTTCTAACAATTTCATCAATGAAAACATATGTCATGCTTATTGTACTTGTAAGTAATAAGGTACCCAACCTAGCTGACATCTAATCAGCTTGTTCAGAGAATGCATAATTGGAAAACAGGATTATGTGAAGTTTGAATAGAGAAAGAAGTCTAAAAATTTTTGCAGTTCTCTGAATTTATGGAGTGGGGGGAGGGGAATGTTAAAAGTGTTTAACCTGGAAAGGGGCCTTGAGTATAGGATTGCTAATTGATGATAAAACTATTGGGGAAGTGGCATCAGAAAGTTTGGTTTATAGTAGATAAAGCCAAAAAATTATGTGTACAATGATGATAAAACATTTAATGTAATAGGTATGTTCTGAATATGAGTTTTTCTAAGAAAAATAATATGTTTTAATTCTATGAGGTGTGTTTGTGTATATGTGTGAGTGCATGTGCATGCACGGTTTACAACATCTCTAAGACTCAATGTGACTTAATAGTAAAATGTGTGGATTGTTTTTATAAGTGTCCTTCTTGCCAAGTGCTCATAAATTGCAAGTGGGTTCATTGAGAGGCTTCTATATAAATTTATGATACTATCAATTTGCTGGTTAATTGATCTTGTTCTTCATGATTGCAAACATGTTCAGCTCCATTAAAGGCAATGTCATTCTTTTCCCAGGGATCAGCTGATTTCAGTGCCTGTAAAAAGCCTATTATATATATTTAAAAAAAGGTTTTCTGTCATCCTTTGCTCTGCTATGACATACAAATTAAAAATAATAATAAATAAAATCTCGGGAGTAGGAAAGTCTTTCACAACATGACAGAAACCCTATGATTCATAAAGGGAAAATAGAAACATTGCACTTCCCCACACATGTACACAAAACAAAGGAATGAAGCAAAATGTGTTTGCAAATGGCTGATACCTCTATAAACAATAATGTGTTATGTAAAAAGAAAAGCTAGAAAGGTATGAACAAATGATTAGCAAGGATAATTCTGAAAAGAGGAACTTAGAAATACTTCACTTTTACTCCCTATATTTTTGTATTTTTAGCAAATCACTTGCATTATTTTGTAATAAAAGTTCATTTAAAAACTGTGATCCTGTTGCCAATTCTAATTTTTGATTTTTTATTTTAATATATAATTGATCTATTTGAAAAAAATGCTTCGATTTTATTTTGTGTATGTGATTCTTTAGGGAATATGCTTACCTGTGAGCACCTTGTTGGGTTATCTGCCAATATGGATAGTTTTAATTAATCTTAATGCTTTTTATTTCATGTTCCTGTCTATTTGCTCTGACTAAAACTTCTAGTAAAATGTTAAGTATAAATGTCAAGCATGAACATCCCTGTTTCTTCCTGTTCTTAAGGAAATACATTCAATCTTACAACAAAAAGTATAATGTTAGTTGCAAACTCTTCATTGGTATGCTTTATTAGTGTAAAGAAGACCCCTTCTAATCTAATTTTCTGGGTGTTTTAATAACAAAAGGATATTAGATTTTGCCAAATAATTTTTCTGTAACTGTGGAGATGATCATGTGAGTTTTGCCATTTATTTTATTGGTAAGCTATATTACATTGATTGATTTTCAGATGTTAAACCACCTTTGAATTCTTGGAATATATCCTAGTGCATCAAGATATATAATCATTTATATACATTGCTGAGCTCAGTTAGCTGGAATTATGTTAAGAAATTTTGTAACTACATTACTAAGAGATATTTCTTAGTGATGATATCTTAGATATTTCTTAGATATTTCTTGTGATGTCTTTTTCTACACACACACACACACACACACACACACACACACACACACACACATATATATATATATAATTGCACTTTAGGTTCTGAGGTACATGTGCAGAACATGCAGGATTGTTGCATAGGTACATATATGGCAATGTGGTTTGCTGCCTCCATCCCCAGTCAGCTGTATCTGGCATTTCTCCCCATGTTACCCCTCCCGAACCTCCCTACCCACAGCTGTCCCTCCCCTATTCCCCGCAACCGACCCCAGTGTGTGATGCTCCCCTCCCTGTGTCCATGTGTTCTCATTGTTCAACACCCACCTATGAGTGAGAACATGCAATGTTTGATTTTCTGTTCTTGTGTCAGTTTGCTGAGAATGATGGTTTCCAGATTCATCCATGTCCCTACAAAGGACAGGAACTCATCGTTTTTTATGGCTGCATAGTATTCCATGGTGTATATGAGCCACATTTTCCTTGTCCAGTCTATCGTCGATGGGCATTTGGGTTGGCTCCAGGTCTTTGCTATTGTAAACAGTGCCGCAATGAATATACATGTGCATGTTTCTTTGTAATAGAACAATTTATAATCCTTTGGATATATGCCCAGTAATGAGATTGCTGGGTCAAATGGAATTTCTGTTTCTAGTCCCTTGAGAAATCACCCACAACACTGTCTTCTACAATGGTTGAACTAAATTACACTCCCACCAACAGTGTAAAAGTGTTTCTATTTCTCCACATCCTCTTCAGCATCTGTTGTCTCTAGATTTTTTAATGATCACCATTCTCACTGGTGTGAGATGGTATCTCAATGTGGTTTTGATTTGCATTTCTCTAATGACCAGTGATGATGAGCATTTTTTCCTATGTTTGTTGACCTCATATATGTCTTCTTTTGAAAAGTGTCTGTTCATAATCATATCGTTTTTTCTTTGGTTCTATTTATGTGATGGATTATGTTTATAGATTTGTGTATGTTGAACCAGCTTTACATCACTGGGATGAAGCTGACTTGATAGTGATGGATAAGATTTGATGTGCTATTGGATTTGGTTTGCCAGTATTTTATTGAAGATTTTTGCTTCAATGTTCATTATGGATATTGGTCTGAAATTTTTTTTTTTGCATGTCTACCAGGTTTTGATATCAGGATGATGTTGGTCTCATAAAATGAGTAACGGAGGATTCCCTCTTTTTGTATTGTTTAGAATAGTTTCGGAAGGAATGGTATCAGCTCCTCTTTGTACCTCTGGTAGAATTTGCCTCTGAACTTGTCTGGTCCTGTACTTTTTTTGGCTGGTGGGCTATTAATTGCTGCCTCAACTTCAGATGTTGTTATTGGTCTGTTAAGGAATTCAACTTCTTCCTGGTTTAGTCTTGGAAGGGTGTGGAATGTATCTATTACTTCTAGGTTTACTGGATTATTTGCATAGAGGTGTTTGTAGTAATCTCTGATGGTAGTTTGTAATTCTGTGGGATCAGTGGTAATAACTCCTTTATCATTTTTTATTTCACCTATTTGAACCTTCTTTTTTTTCCATTAGTCTCGTGTTCTATCTATTTTGTTGATCTTTTCAAAAAACCAGCTCCTGAATTTACTGGTTTTTGGAAGAGTTTTTTGTATCTCTATCTCCTTCATTTCTGCTTTGATACTAGTTAATTCTTGCCTTCTGCTGGCTTTTGAGTTTGTTTGATCTTGCTCCTCTAGTTCTTTTAATCGTGATGTTAGGGTATTGATTTTGTATCTTTCCTCACTTCTCTGGTGGACATTTAGTGATATAAATTTCCCTCTAGACGCTGCTTTAAATGTGTCCCAGAGATTCTAAAACGTTGTGTCTTTGTTCTCATTGGTTTTGAAGAACATCTTTATTTTTGCCTTCATTTCATTATTTGTCCAGTAGTCATTCAGGAGCAAGTTGTTTTTTCCATGTACTTGTGCAGTTTTGAGTGAGTTTCTTAATCCTTAGTACTAATTTGATTGCACTGTGGCCTGAGAGACTGTTTGTTATGATGTCCATTCTTTTGCATTTGGTGAGGAGTGATTTATTACCAATAATGTGGTCAATTTTAGAATAAGTGTGATGTGGTGCTAAGAAGAATATACATTCTGTGGATTTGAGGTGAAGAGTTCTATAAATGTCTATTAGGTCTGCTTGGTCCAGACCTGAGTTCAAGTCTTGGATGTCCTTGTTAATTTTCTGTCTCATTGATCTGTCTAATATTGACAGTGGGGTGTTAAATCTCCCACTATTATTGTGTGGGAGTCTAAGTCTCTTTGTAGGTCATTAAGAACTTGCTTTATGTATCTGGGTGCTTCTGTATTGGGTGCATTTATATTTAGGATACTTAGCTCTTCATTTTGCATTGATCCCTTTACCATTATGTAATGCCCTTCTTTGTCTCTTTTGATTTTGGTGGTTTAAAGTCTGTTTTATCAGAGACTAGGATTGCAACTCCTGCTTTTTTTTTTT
>NW_016107613.1:1948941-1954358 GCF_001604975.1 Cebus imitator | reverse complement strand
TACTCAGGAGGCTGAGGCAGGAGAATTGCCTGAACCCAGGAGGCGGAGGTTGCGGTGAGCCGAGATCGCGCCATTGCACTCCAGCCTGGGTAACAAGAGTGAAATTCCGTTCCAAAAAAAAAAAAAAAAAAATTGTTATGTGTGAATTTGATCCTGCCATTTTGCTGCTAGCTGCTTGTTTTGCACATTAGCTGCAGTTTCCTCATAGTGTCAATGGTGTTCACGGTTTGGTATGTTTTTGCAGTGGCTGGTATTGGTTGTTCCTTTCCATGTTTAGTGCTTCCTTCAGGAGCTCTTATAGGGCAGGCCTGGTGGTGATGAAATCTCTCAGCAGTTTCTTGTCCATAAAGGATTTTATTTCTCCTTCACTTATAAAGCTTAGTTTGGCTGGATATGAAATTCTGGGTTCTTTTCTTTTATGATGTTGAATATTGGCCTCCACTCTCTTCTGGCTTGTACGGTTTCTGCCGAGGATCCGGTGTGAGTCTTATGGGCTTCCCTTTGTGGGTAACCCAACCTTTCTCTCTGGTGACACTCATGTGCCTTGGGTTGCTCTTCTCAAGGGAATAATTTTTTGGTGTTCTCTGTATTTCTTGTATTTGAATATTGGCCTGCCTTGCTGGGTTGGGGAAGTTCTGTTGGATAATGTCCTAAAATATCCTAAAGAGAGTTTTCTAATTTGGTTTCATTTTCCCTGTCACTTTCAGGTACACCGATCAAACGTAGATTTGGTCTTTTCATATAATCCCATGTTTCTTGAAGGCTTTGTTCATTTATTTTCACTCTTTTTGCTCTAATCTTGCCTTGTTGCTTTATTTCATTGAGTTGATCTTCAATGTCTGATTTCCTTTCTTCCACTTGATCACTTGGGGTATTGAAACTTGTGTATGTTTCATGATGTTCTTGTGCTGTGTTTTTCAGTTCCATCATGTCATTTATGTTCTCTACACTAGTTATTCTCATTAGCATTTCATCTAACCTTTTTTCAAGGTTCTTACTTTCCTTGCATTGAGTTAGAACATGCTTCTTTAGCTCTGAGAAGTTTGTTATTACCCACCTTTTGAAGCCTGTTTCTGTGGATTTGTCATACTCATTCTCCAACCAGCTTTGTTCTCTTGCTGGTGAGGAGTTGTGATCCTTTGGAGGATAAGAGGCATTTTGGCTTTTGGCAATTTCAGCCTTTTTGCACTGGTTACATCCCATCTTCATGGATTTATCTACCTTTTGTCTTTGAAGTTGGTGACTTTTTGGTGAGGTTTCTAAGTAGATGTCCTTTCTGTTGATGTTGACACTATTTCTTTGTGTTGGTTAGTTTTCCTTCTAATATGCCCCTTTGCTGCAGGTCTGCTGGAGTTTGCTTGAGGTCCTCTTTAGATACTGCTTGCCTGGGAATCACCTGTGGGGGCTGCAGAATAGCAAATATTGCTGCCTGTTTCTTTCTCTGGTAGCTTCATACAGCAATGGTACCTTCCAGATGTCAGCCAGAGCTCTCCTGTATGACATGTCTCCCAGTTAGGATACACAGGGGGTCAGGGAGCCACTTGAGGAGGCAGTCTGTCCCTTAATGAAGCTCAAGGACTGTTCTGGGGGTACCGTTGCTCCCTTCAGGGCTGCCAGGCAGGGTCATTTAAGTCTGCTGAAGCAAAACCCACAACCACCTTGTTTCCCAGGGGTTCTGTCCCAGGCAGGTGGGGACTTTATAAGTCCCTGATGGGCTGCTGTCTTTTTTTTCTGAGATGCCCTGCCCAGCAAGTAGGGAATCTACTTGACAGTCTGTCTGCAGAGGCCTTGCTGGGCTGCCAGGGTGCACTCTGCCCATCTGCTGTGTAAGCTTCCTGGCAGCTTTGTTTACACAGGCAATGTTGAAACCGCCTACTGGAGCCTCAGCAATGGCAGACACCCCTCTTCCTATGAAGCTCAACTGTCCCAGGCCGAGCTCAGGCTGCTGTGCTGGCTGTGAGAATTTCAAGCCAGTGGGTTTTTAGCTTGGTGTTGTAGACACCCATGGGAGTCTCCTGGTCTGCAGGTTGTGTAGACCCTGGGAAAAGTGCAGTATCTGAGCTGGAGTGTCATACTGTCCAGAAATGTCCCTAATGGTTTCCCTTGGCTGGAAGAGCTAGTTCTCTGGCCCCTTTCACCTCCCGGGTAAGGCAATGCCCTACCCTGCTTTGGCTTGCCCACCTTGGGCTATTCCCTCTATTTAACCAGTCCCAATGAGATGAACCTGGTACCTCAGTTGGAAATGTGGAGATAACTCGTCTTCTGGCATGCTCTTGCTGGGAACTGCAGACTGGAGCTGTTCCTATTTGGCCATCTAGGAAGAAGACTAACATCACACAGTTTTGTGATTTCAAGTATTTGAACTCATTGAGGTTTTTTGTTTCTTTGTTCTGTGGTCTGACATATGCTGTATTCTAGAGAATGATCCATGTACATTCAAGAAGAATATGTATTGAGCTATTGCTGGGTGGAATGTTCCATAGATGTCTATGAAGTCTAGTTGTTTTTTATTGTTTTTCAAGTCTTCTATTTTTTTTGTTAATCATATGCCTGGCTCTGTTCATTACTGAAAGTGGGATATTAAAGTTTCCAATATACTTAATGGTCTTGAGGTGAAAAATAAAATAAAATAAAATGTTTTCAATGAATATTGTTGAATTGTCTTTTTCTCCCTTTGATTCTGTTAGTTTTTGCTTCATGCATTTTAGGATTTTATTGATAGTAATAGGTTTGTAATTGTTATATTTTCATAATGTATTTACTCCTTTAGCATTATGAAATGTCCTTTGTTTTTCCCTAACAAGAATTTTTACTTCAAGTGTATACTGTGTAATATTACTATAGCCACTCTAGTTCTCTTTTTGGAATTGTTTTCATGTTACCTATTTGTGTAACATTTTATTTCAACCTCTTTTTTTAATGTAAAGTGTGTTTGATAGTTTATAGTTGGACAATTTTTTAATCTATCCTGGAAACAATTTGTAGTGCTTGATTTATTCACATTTAATGTAATCACTCATAAGTTCACATTTATAGCTGTCATTTGGTATTTGTCACCTGGTATCTATGTATGTCATATATTTTTAAATTCTATTTGTACCTTTATTTCTTAATTATTGTCACCATTTTTATTAGATAAATATTTTATATAATGTAATTTCTTTTTAACATTTCTTATAATATTGAGTTGTTTTCCTATTACTGCACTGGGGACTAAATTTAAAAGGTTAATTTAAAACAATCTAGAACGGATTAATACCAACTTAATTATAGCATTATACCATATCATTGCATTATGCAATATATAATATGTAGTATAGCATTACACATTA
This sequence comes from Cebus imitator, assembly GCF_001604975.1. Classification (NCBI taxonomy): domain Eukaryota; kingdom Metazoa; phylum Chordata; class Mammalia; order Primates; family Cebidae; genus Cebus; species Cebus imitator. The sequence continues at coordinate 1,951,026 of NW_016107613.1, read as the reverse complement.
TATTATATAGCTTTATTTTTCTATTTTGCACCATTGTCATATAAATTATACCTATGAACATATAAACCCATAAACATAGCTTTTAAATTATTTCTTTAAGCAGTTTTCTTTTAAAACTGATAGAAAAGAAAGCCTTACACACAAAAATAATTTATATTGTATTTCATAGTAACCTATGTTGTTACCTTCACTGTTGTTGTTTATTTTTAAAGATTTGTGTTACTGTTTGGGGGGTCCTTTCATTTCAGAATAAAGGACTCCTTTCAGTATTTCTTAAAGCAAAGCTCTGCTAGTAAAGAATTTTCATAGTTTGTGTTTACTCAAAAATATGTTAATATCTCCTTCATCCTGGATGGTTAGTTTTGCTGGATATAAAATTTTGGGTTGATATTTATTTCAACACTTTGGATATATTATCATGCTGCTTTTTTAACTCTATGGTTTCTGACTGAAAATCAGCTGTTAATATTATTATCTTGCACATAATGAGTTGATTTTCTCTGACAGTTTTTATGATTATAGGTTTGTGTTTGGCAGTTTACTACAGAGGTGCCTAGAAATATATTTCTTTTAACATTTAAAACTGATATATACCTCAAGCATATAAAATTGTAGAAGTTGAAGAATTGCACAAGCAAAACTCTTTATAAAATGTGTTTAGCCAATGAAGCTCCCTGAAACCCTATTCAAGCTGTTCGAAACCTGAGCCTTATTTCCTCTACTCAATTCTGTCATCTCTTTTGTTTCACCTTTGAAGCCACATTCTACACCAACCATTTAATTTGGACCCCATACTCTATTTTTCTAAGAAACAATAAAGAGATTAATTTAACTATTTAACATTGTTAATCCATTTCATTCTTTTCTGAAAACAACCAGGAGTAGACTATACCAAAATATTCTGGGAGGAATAATCCTTCAAGTTACAGATTATTTCCTTTGGCAAAATTTTTAAATTGCATTAGTAAGGGTTCTTGTACCATCCTCAACTATTAAGGCAAAGATTCATAATCTAATCTGAGAATTCTGCTCCTCAGTGCAGATGATGGGACTAAATAAAAATACTTACCTCTTCACAGTGTTCCAAATCACTATGCAAGTGCAGTTATACAACTAAAGTGTAAAATTTCTTTATATTTCTTTGAAAATAATTTATATAAGAAAGTTATTTTGCTGTAATTTGGTTGATAACATAGTGTGATTTTTAAAAAGCTTAATGTAGCCATAGCTTCACCAGAAAATTGTTTTTGCATTATATTTAATATATGGTTTTTCATGATAATACTAACAGAGATAGAAATGGAAAGGGTTTATACAAAATTCAAAATACTTATCTTTGGATAAATTGAAATTACTGAATTAAGATATATGAACTGGACATATCAATGTAAACACTTTTTATATTCAAAAAAGAGTTATAAAAAAAGACAATTATCCACAAAGTTTTTAATGTTAAATAGCAAGATTATAACAACACATTGGATATGATTCCAGTTTAGGAAAAAGGAAAAAAAAAACTAATTTTATTAACACATATAGAGTGTGTTTGTGTGTGTATATATAGGTGTATGTGTATTTAGTGCATGCATATGTGTGTGTAACAACATATGTACTTGTGTAATACACAGACTAAACACAAATGTTAACAAACTACTGATTTCTTCTAGTAAGAAAGATAGTATGATTGGGGGATTAGAGCTTCAGGGACAGTTTTTTAGTTTATTTTACATATAAATGCATGGTTTTAATTTATTTTTTAAAATGCTTAACGTTTATCATTAGGGAGAAAAAGTACATGCAATAAACGTGTGCTTTTCACAGCTCCCTGACCCCTATATATCCAAAGAGCCACCTGATAAAGGAGAGATCAGATTGACACTTGGCGGGTATCCTTCTGGAACAAAGATAGCAGAAGAAGAAAACTGGTAACAACCCTTACTGTTCAGCAGCTGCTGCAGGTGAACCCCAGGCAAGCAGGGCCTGGAGTGGACCTCAGCAGACCTACAGCAGAGGGGCCAGACTGTCAGAAGGAAAACCAAGAAACAGAAATAACCTCATCATCAACAAACAGAACGTCCACCCAGA
>NW_016107613.1:1944211-1945566 GCF_001604975.1 Cebus imitator | reverse complement strand
GCAAGAAAAAGAAATAAAGGGCATTCAAATAGGAAAGGAGGAAGTCAAATTGTCTCTATTTGCAGACAACATGATTGTATATCTAGAAGACCCCATTGTCTCATCCCCAAATCTCCTGAAACTGATAAGCAAGTTCAGCAAAGTCTCAGGATATAAAATCAATGTGGAAAAATCACATGCATTCCTATACACCAATAACAGACTTTAAGAGAGCCAAATCAAGAACAAACTTCCATTCATAATTGCCACAAAGAGAATAAAATACCTAGGAATACAACTAACAAGGAACGTAAAGGACCTCTTCTAGGAGAACTACAAGCCACTGCTCAATGAAATAAGAGAGGACACAAACAGATGGAGAAACATTCCATGTTCATGGTTAGGAAGAATCAGTATTGTGAAAATGGCCATACTGCCCAAAGTAATTTACAGATTCAATGCTATCCCCATCAAGCTACCAATGACCTTCTTTGCAGAACTGGAAAAAACCAACTTAAACTTCATATGGAACCAAAAGAGAGCCTGCATAGCCAAGTCAATTCTAAGCAATAAGAACAAAGTGGGAGGCATCACACTACTGGACTTCAAACTATACTACAAGGCTACAGTAATCGAAACAGCATGGTACTGGCACCAAAACAGACATATAGACCAATGGAACAGAACAGAGGTCTCGGAGGCAACACAACATATCTATAACCATCTGATCTTTGACAAACCAGACAAAAACAATCAATGGGGAAAGGATTCCCTGTTCAATAAATGGTGTTGGGAAAGCTGGCTAGCCATGTGCAGAAAGCAGAAACTGGACCCCTTCCTGACACCTTATTCTAAAATTATCTCCAGATGGATTAAAGACTTAAACATAAGACCTAACACCATAAAAATTCTAGAAGAAAATCTAGGCAAAACCATTCAAGACATAGGTGTAGGCAAGGACTTCATGACCAAAACACCAAAAGCATTGGCAACAAAAGCCAAAATAGACAAATGGGACCTAATCAAACTCCACAGCTTCTGCACAGCAAAAGAAACTGTCATTAGAGCGAATCAGCAACCAACAGAATGGGAAAAAATCTTTGCAGTTTACTCATCTGACAAAGGGCTGATATCCAGAATTTACAAAGAACTAAAACAGTTTTACAAGAAAAAAGCTAACAAGCCCATTCAAAATTGGGCAAAGGATATCAACAGACACTTTACAAAAGACAACATACATGAGGCCATCAAACTTATGTAAAAATGCTCATCATCACTGGTCATCAGAGAAATGCAAATCAAAACAACATTGAGATATCATCTCATGCCAGTTAGAATTGTGATCATTAAAAAATCTGGAGACAACAGATGCTGGA
>NW_016107613.1:1922652-1943881 GCF_001604975.1 Cebus imitator | reverse complement strand
AATCTTGCATGTTCTTCACATGTATCCCCAAACCTAAAATGCAATAAAATTAAAAAAAGAAAAATTAAATAAATAAAAAATAAATTAAGAAAAACTTGTGCTTTTCATTAACATATAATATCAAAATCCACTTGTGTTATTTACTAGAAAATTTGGTTAGTCAGTGAGTTTCCAGGGAGAATCATCATTATTAAAATGGAATATTAAATTTTATGTGTATACTCATATACTATAGGGGGCAATGTAAATATGTACAGATTTCTTGAAAAGCAAACTGACATTAGGTAATCAGCTCTTAAAATTGTTTAATTATTTTACTTATTTTTGAGGAGAATAAATAGTAACCCAAAGGCTATAACCAGTTGGCAGGGATGCTAGGTTTCAAATTAAGGGTGAACTAGATATAAAGTCAATTTTTCAAAGCAGTGTTATTTATTCAATGCACTGTAAACAATTTAAGTTTGCTGTAGTAGAGAGATGCTTAAATAAACTCGTTAAATTCCCACAGTATCTTTTAAGCCAGTATTTATTGACACGGGAATATAATCAAAATACATAACAATTTTGTATTTTAACAGACTTGCAAATGGTATTCACAAAATGTTATCTTCTTTATAAATAGATACTCCTATGTAGAAAAATACAGGAAGAAATAAAATACATTATTATTAGCTTTTATCCCTGGGTGGTAATGAAATTATGTTTTTAAATGTCTTTTGAAATAGATAGTCTCTAATTACATAAAATAAGATGTGCTTCCTTCATAATTGGAAATAAAAATAATGCTTTTTAAGAGGGAAAATTACAATATATTTCCTATAGTGTTTATTTTTGATTCATAAAGATTAATGGGTTTTAAGGGTATTTATTGAATATTTATTGACTTTGAATTTCCTGCTTTTCATGAAGTTCTTCAAGAGAAAATAATATTTATCAAGATGATAAAGGCTGTGACTGATAATATTTATGTAGAAAAATAATTTTTCTTTACTATTTAGCAGAGAATAGCTTTTCTCATCATCCACAGGAGAGAAGGACAGTAAATCTCAAGTATTTTACAACTATCAGGTCAGTGCAGCACATTTTTCTATCAAAGAATGCAGCAAACTGTGAGAATGTATAATCCCTGCAAATGCTTCTATAGAAAAATGCCAGTAACTTCTACCCATAAAATGATAAAGAAGGATGCATTGTCATGAATGATGAAAAGAAGGAAGCACTTTGTCAATAGAATGACATTTTTAGAATTTCAACTGCATAGAAAGAGATGTCAGAATAGATTTGAGGGGGTGAAATTCATAGGAATTTATATTCTTAGATGTCATTTATATGTTTTTATTATAATATCTTAATTTGTTTATACTTATTCATAATCAGAAAAGATTTAATAATACTAATTAACAATTGCATTGTGTCAGGCACTTTTCTAAACCTTGGGAATACAAATTTTAGTAAGGCTCTAGATTGTTGGCTTCAGATAAATTCACAGTTAAGAAAAAGTTATGGCAACAATGTCCAAAATGTATTTGAAGCAATTATAGAAAAAAATGCAAGCAATTCTAATGTCTGTTATTGCCTTTGTTATCAGGAAACAATCAGATATGAAACATTGTAAATTAACCTGTTATCCTGAATCAGACCCTGTTCTTTTTCCTTGGGTCTCTAACATCTTGACATAAGAGCATTAATTGGCACAAAACAATAAGCAAGATAAACTTAATTTGGTGGCTGGTGTGTGAAGCAGGTCATTCCCACTTCTTCATCACAATTACTAGAAAGAGTAGGTGGGCTTCATGGGAGCCTTGTTGAATCAACAATATGCCAATCTGAGACCTGCCCCAAGGGAGCTCAGGTAGTATCTCTTATTTAATATTAGTTATTGTTATTGTACCATTTATTGTCAAAAATTTTTTTACTAATTAACAGAGAAATGACTATGAATTATCAATAAATGTATGAAAAGTCTCAAGCTCATAAATATAAAAATATAGCAAAATAAGATTATCATATTAATAATCATTTAAAATATTACAGTATCCAGTGTAGGTGAAGTGGGAGAATTTACTCTTGTATGCTGTTTGTGGGTTTGCAGATTAGTACAGCTATTTTGTGGAGCAATTTGACATTGACATCAACATGTTAAGGTGGAACTTCTCCTCATTCCACCATTACCATAGCTCCATAAAGGCTTTATTTCCATGTGCTCTTATCTCTGATGGTTTTATCATTTCTGTCTGCCTTACTGTCTTCTTTCAGTGGCCAAAGTATTGACAGATTCCATACCTATCATTATGGGAGAAAGTAAATTCAATTCCTTTTGCTGTGGTGGTATGTTTATCCATTCTAGGTTCTGAATCTTTTAGTAGTACCTAGGAGGTTCCATATTGTTACTTCTCTTATACACCAAAATGATTCATCTTATTTCTGTTTCCTATACAAATAATACAATGCATTTTTTTTCTGCTACTCTTTACAGTGGTTTCATAAGTCTTCTGTGTGAGAATCTTTTTTCTCCTCTACAGCTGCTGACCATTTCAATGCTACAAAAGTGAAAGGGAGCTGGCATATCCATAGATACTTGCAAATTTATTTTTACTTTTTGTAACTCCAACTTGTATTTTGGATTCAGAGTACATGTACAGGTTTATTACATGGTTATGCTGCATAATGCTCAAGTTCATGGTACAAATGGTCCCCTCACCCAGGTAGTGAGCATGATACCCAAAAGGTAGTTTTTCAAGCATTGCCTCCCTCTCTCTCTCCCCTTCTATTTGTCCCCAGTGTTTATTGTTCCCATCTTTATGGCCATGTGTGCCCAATGTTTACTCCTGTTTAGAAATGAGAACATGTGGTGTTTGGTTTTCTGTTGCTGCATTTATTTACTGAGGATAATGGCTTCCAGCTGCATCCATGTTGCTGCAAATGGCATGATTTTATTCTTTTTATAGCTTCATAGAATTCCATGGTTCATATCTACTGCATTTTCTTTATCTAATCCACCATTGATGGGCATCTAAGTTGATTCCATATCTTTGCTATTGTGAATAGTGCTGAGATGAACATACAAGTGTATGTGTCTTTTTGGTAAAATGATTTATTTTCCTTTGAGTATATACTCAGTAATGGAATAGCTGGTTCGAATGGTAGTTCTGTTTTAAGTTCTTTGGGGAATCTCCAAACTGCTTTCCACAGTGACTGAACGAATTTAAATTCCCACTAACAATATGAAGTATTTCCTTTTCCTTGCAGCCTCACCTCCCTGTGTTGTGTTTTGCCTCTTTAATAACAACCATTCTAACTGGTGTGAGGGGGTATCTCATTGCCATTTTGATTTGCATTTCTCTGAGGATTAGTGATTTTGAGCATTTTTTCCTATGTTTGCCGGCCTTTTAGGTCTTCTTTTGAAAAGGGGGCTTGTTCTTGTTCTTTACCCATCTCTTAATGAAACTATGTGGTTTTTGTTGTTGTTGTTGTTGTTGTTGTTGTTTTGTTTTTGTTTTTGTTTTTTTGCTTGTTGAATTGTTTCCATTAATTATAGATTCTGGATACTAAACCTTTGTCAATGGATAGTTTTCAAATATTTTCTTCTATTCCCTTGTGTGTCTATTTACTCCGTTGATAGTTTCTTTTTCTGTAAAAAAGTTCTTTAGTTTAATTAGGTCTCACTTATCAATTATTGGTTTTGTTGCAATTGCTTTTGAAGACTTAGCTCAAGTTTAGATTGGAGTTATTTTGCATGTTACATGGCTCCTCTAAAATTGACACCTGGCCTTCCATTTAGATGTAAGGAAGATCTTACAGAGTTCCTGACACTAAGGGATGAAGTGAGAAATCTACTCTAAGTTTTCAAAGAATTAAAATATGATGAATGAGTAATAGGAATATAGTTTCCTGTAAAGTGATGTCAGACTCAGCCTGGGTCTTATTATTTTGTCCCCAAAGGTTATAAAGAGGAATTTTCTCTGAAATGGAATGAAGAATGTTTACAGAATGAAAGAAATATATTTTCATATACTTGCTATATATTTGGCAGATTCTCATAGATAGTCCTGATTTTAAATATTTTATGTGATACTTCCTGAAAGGGCCAGAAATTAGAAGAGACATTTTCCCAATTCTGCTGAAAATATTCTCACAGTGTTCAAAATAGAGGATGTTTTGTTTTATGAGTGGTCAAGATATTATCCTTGGTGACTCACATCCTGATTTGTCTCTTCTCTAAACTTACTTTTGAGAGTAGGTAGAGATATTGGGCGTGGTGTTGGTGGTAATTAAGGCAATGACACTGCAGGAAGAACAAGGAGGATATCCAAGATGTGTGTGTGTGTGTGTGTGTGTGCGTGTGTGTGTGTGTGTGTGTGTGTAATGGAATATTAGAAATAGAAATTGGAAAATATTTTGGGTAAGCCACGCAATTATAAAACAGTTATATAAAACTGATAGAGTTGTGTGTTATTTATTTATAATGTTTCAAATAAATGAGTGGTTGAGTTTTTACATATAAAATAATGTTACGTATTTTGTGAATTATAAAATAGCAATAACAGCTCTGTGTCAGGAAAATAAAAGGCATGTTTAGTTCCTATCAAAGTATTAAAGTATATCCGTAAATATTGTTTTCCTTTAAAATTTGATAGTAAATTTTATAACAAGAATAGGTTTAATGTGTCTATAAAATGTATTACTCTGGCTAGGTGCAGTGGCTCACACCTGTAATCCCAGCACTTTGGGAGGCTGAGGTGGGTGGATCACCGGAGGTCAGTAGTTTGAGACCAGCCTGACCAACATGGAGAAACACTGTCTCTACTAAAAATACAAAATTAGCCAGGTGTGGTGCATGCATGCCTGTAATTCCAGATACTTGGGAGACTGAGGCAGGAGAATTGCTTGCACCCGGGAGGTGGAGGTTGCGGTGAGGGAGATCAGGCCATTGCACTCCAGCCTGGGCAACAAGAGCAAAGCTCCATCTCAAAAAGAAAAATAAATAAAATGTATTGCTATTATTTAAGATTTCTAATATTTGCATAGGTATTGAGAAAAGATCCTTCAAATCTACTAGTCTGTAGAAATAATTTAAATAATTGAAAGTTAGATTGTAACTTTGCTTAATTACTCAGAAAATAACCTTTGTGTGTGTTATGCCTGTGTGGTTGTGTGTAGGTATGTGTCAGAATGAATCTAATATTTGAAATCAAGCATTATTCACATGCAACATTTAAAATCAGTTACTAAGGCCAGGCACAATGGCTCACCCCTATAATCCTGGCACTTTGGGAGGCCGAGGCAGATGGATCATGAGGTCAAGAGATGGAGACTATTCTGGCCAACATGGTCAAACCCTGTCTCTACTAAAGTACAAAAAATTAGCCGGGCATGGTGGCGCACAGCTGTAGTCCCAGCTACTCAGGAGGCTGAGGCAGGGAATGGCTTGAACCTGGGAGGCGGAGGTTGCAGTAAGCTGAGATCCTGCCACTGCACTCCAGCCTGGTGACAGAGCAAGACTCCATCAAGAAAAAGGAAAAAGTTACTGAGTGTCTAAAACGTACTTAGCACATAGTAGAGGATATAATTTTGAAACAGAAAGACATAATCCCTGAACCTTGAGAATTAAATTTTAATTGGGTAAAAACGTAGCTTAAAATCAAAGAACTGAGGTAAGGATCTGCATGTAAAAACATTAAATGGGTATCTGACTTACTAGTCTAAATTTTAGAAATAAAGTCAAAAATTATGTAATATAACTTCAAAATATTTCCCCCTTCATTCTTATTATGTTGCTTTTTGTTTTTCCTTAAATATAAGAAAATATTTGAAAATTGTTTGTAGGTGCTTACTTATAGAGAGAAAATACACACACAGTAAATCAGTTTGACTTTGCATTGACTTTCAATTATTTTAATGAAAGCAATTATTTCAATCTATTTTTGAGCAAATGTGAAATGATCATGAAACCTAACAATGGCCATAATGCATTACTGAACGTTTTATTTGGCATTGGTATATAATAAGGGGAATACAGAAGCCACTGACTCATTACATTTAATTTATACGTCTTTCCAACTCTGTTTTATTTGCTTACCCAGTCTCTGTTATGAATGGACTTCTAATAGAAACAATGTGAATTAGTACAGAGGCTGAGATTGAATTAGCATCACAGAATCTTCAACTGAGGAGATTTTTAAGGAAATAAGAGTATGTGATGCAAGCAGTTTAAATATCGCAGGCAGCTTCCACAGTGATATGTCCAAAATAGGCTCAATGTATTTTCACAAACCTTAATGTCATCAAGATAAAACAACCAATTCTTGGTGATGGTTGAGGGGCAGTTGAAAGATCACAGTAAATATATAAGGGTAGTCGTTTGTCTTTTCACTGAAGTATGGTCTATATTATTTCCCATAGAATGGCAAATTATGTATTGTTAACTCAACAGTAGCAAAAACCAATTGTTCTATTAAAAATCTTTATCCCCTCCTTTGGCTTAACATTAAGCCTACATTTCCCAGTCTACCTTTGGATGAGATGAGGCCATATATGTGAGTTCTTACCAATGAATCTTTGTGCTAGTAATACGAAACTTTCCCTGTTTGAACCATAAAATACTGTGACATAATCTCCTTCATACTTTTTCTGTGCCACATAGTTACAAATGGAGATGAGGCCAAGGAATTGATACAACCAGATATGGAAGGAACCTAGATCCCAGAATTACTTCAGGGAGGAAGTCCATTCTACTGAATAAGACACATAAAAGTTTGTGACATGAACAGATGTATAATAACTTTATTTTGCTAAACCACTCAAATTTTAGAAGCTATTTATCATCAACACAATGTTACTAAACTCTACTCTCAATCCAGAAAAAAAAAACAGTTTTTGAAGCTTAATATTTACTATCATTTTCGTTACTTTTTGAGACTAGGAATACACAATAACACAAGATCAATAATTTTTTTTTAATCTGTAAGTAAAGAGAAACTATTTTTATATCTATAAACTTAGTTTTTTATCTTTGCAATGTTCACACTCTTATAAATTAAAGAATGAATACAAGTTGCTCCGATGAATTCAAAGTGATGCTTTTTTTACTTATGTTTTCTTTTTTATTGTACTTTAGGTTCTGGGGTACATGTGCAGATCATGCAGGATTGTTGCATAGGTACATACATTGCAAGGTGGTTTGCTGCCTTCATCACCCCATCACCTATACCTGGTATTTCTCCCCACCTTATCCCTCCCCACCTTCCCCACTCCCTGCTGTCCCTCCCCTAGTCCCCCAACCGACCGCAGTGTGTGATTCTGCCCTCCCTGTGTCCACCTGTTCTCATTGTTCAACATCCACCTATGAGTGAGAACATAGAGTGTTTGGTTTTCTGTTCTTGTGTCAGTTTTCTGAGAATGATGGTTTCCAGATTCATCCATGTCCCTACAAAGGACATGAACTCATTGTTTTTTATGGCTGCTTAGTATTCCATGGTGTATATGTGCCACATTTTCTTTATCCAATCTATTGTGGATGAACATTTGGGTTGGTTTCAAGTCTTTGCTATTGTGAACAGTGCTGCAATGAACATATGTGTGCATGTATCTTTATAGTAGAATGATTTATAATCCCTTGGATATATACCTAGTAATAGGATTGCTGGGTCAAATGGAATTTCTATTTCTAGGTCCTTGAGGAATCGCCAAACTGTCTTCCACAGTGGTTGAACTAATGTATACTCCCACAAACATTGTAAAAGTGTTCTTATTTCTCCACATCTTTTCCAGCATCTATTGTCACCAGATTGTTTAATGATCCCCATTCTAAATGGCATGAGATGGTATCTCAGTGTGATTTTGATTTGCATTTCTCTAATGACCAGTGATGGTGAGCATTTTTTCATATGTTTGTTGCCCTCAAAAAGTGGCTGTTCATAGCCTTTGCCCACTTTTGAATAGGCTTGTTTGTTTTTTTCTTGTAAACCTGTTTTAGTTGTTTGTAGATTCTGGATATTAGCCCTTTGTCAGATGGGTAGTTTGCAAAAATGTTTTCCCATTCTGTTGGTTGCCGGTTCACTCTAATGATTGTTTCTTTAGCTGTACAGAAGCTCTGGAGTTTAATTAGATCCCACTTGCCTATTTTGGCTTTTGTTGCCATTGCTTTTGGCGTTTTAGTCATCAAGTCCTTGACTATGCCTATGTCCTGAATGGTTTTCCCTATGCTTTCTTCTAGGGTTTTTATGGTGTTAGGTCTTATGTTTAAGTCTTTAATCCATCTAGAGTTAATTTTAGTGTAAGGTGTCAGGAAGGAGTCCAGTTTCTACTTTCTATGCATTTCTAGCCAGTTTTCCCAACACCATTTATTAAACAGGGAATCCTTTCCCTGTTGCTTGTTTTTGTCAGGTTTGTCAAAGATCAGATGATTGTAGATGTGTGGTGTTGCTTCTGAGGCCTCTGTTCTGTTCCATTGGTCTATGTCTTTGTTTTGGTACCAATACCATGCTGTTTTGATTACTGTGGCGTTGTAGTATATTTTGAAGTCAGGCAGTGTGATGCCTACAGCTTAGTTCTTTTTGCTTAGGATTGTTTTGGCTATGAGGGTTTGCCACAAAGAGAATAAAATACCTAGGAATACAACTAACAAAGGATATAAAGGACCCCTTCAAGGAGAAATACAAACCGCTGTTCAAGGAAATAAAAGAGGACACAAACAGATGGAAAAACATTCCATGCTCATGGTTGGGAAGAATCAATATTGTGAAAATAGCCATACTGCCCAAAGTAATTTATAGATTCACTACTATCCCTATCAAGCTACCAATGACCTTCTTCACAGAACTGGAAAAAAACACTTCCTTATGTTTTCCCTGTTTCTAAGCAGAATGATATTTAACATTTTTCTCATCAATTAATATATTTTGGGCAGATCCTCTGTTAAAGGCTAGAAGTACAGAGTAATCAAGGCAAGCATGGCTGTACCCTCATGAAATTTTCAGATGTGGAGAAGATAGATATTAAAACAAATAAGTACCAGTTGTTCTATATGGCTAGTGTGAAAATAATGGATACATTTCTAAGATGTACCTGCTTTCATCATCACAGTAAAATAATAGATTACACAGATTTGAAAGTAATGAGTATCACCTCAGTTCATTTGTGAAGGAACTGAGGTCTAATGAAGAAACTGGTTACCATATATTCACTCATGTTGTTAGTCTTTTATTGAAAAATATATCTTAGCATTAAAATCACACTGCCAACTTACATTAATTATAAAACTTTGACACCACTGAACTGAAGCACTTTTTTACAATCTCTATTTATAAACATCAAGAATTGCCCAGTTCCTTAGTGATACCAAAATTGTATTAATGACTTGGTTATCAAATGTTTTAAATTATCAGGTATCTAGGATTTGACTCTGAACTGTTTAGAATTGATTGAATATTCAGGAAATTTTAGAGTCCTTTGTTAATCACCAAAATTTTAGATTGAGGTTTTTATAGATCCAAGTTCTAGCTCTGGAACTAATGGATCTTGTTATTTTGGTCAGCTTATCTATCCTGTGTATGACTCATTTTGTTTTTTTATTAAGCCAGGCATATATATACATACATATACATGTATATATATATAATATCTGGTAAGAATGATTTGATCAAAATAAGAGAACACACTTTAAAATTCAGCTCAAATAAGAACAGGCTTAGCTCTCAATACAGCAAGGCCAGATCTGACAAACTGTTGGTATCTGACCAGCATCATGCTGATGCCATGGTCAATATTACCAAGGTTACCTTCATACCTCCATGCTTTTTACCTTATTGTCTCTAAATGGCTCGATTGTCTCTTGACATTATTTCAGCCTTCTGCCTCATTTTTCTTTTTTCTTTCTTTCTCTTTTTTTTTTTTTTTTTTAAGAAGGGATACTCTGTTCAGGGAATTCCACATACCACAGTTTGGCCAGAAGTTTTTCACCTGCTTCCCTATTGCTCTAAGAACAATGTGAGCTTTAAACACTGTCACTCCAAATGAAATCTCAGTTCTGTTAGTCATTAAAAAAAAAAGACAAATGAATATTAGAAGAACAAATAACAATGTCTGGCAGATCAAGTCATTTTCCTTATGGGCCAATAGGAGAGTTGAATAAGATGATGGAAGCAAAGCCCTTTCCAGAGCGCACTGAACAGAGTGAGCCCTCAGTACAGTGAGCTGTTATTATCTATTCATTACTATTAAATGTGTCAAAATGTCATATACATTAAACATGAAATATTAATATAAATATTTCTGGATCTCCCCTGGGGCACATGGCAGGGATATGATTCTCGCTCCTCCTGAAATATCAATGAAATATGAGGAGAAGTGACATGTGTTACTTCTTTGTGGAAGCTTTGAAAGTCAGCGTCCAACTCACCACGTTCTCATTTCATTCTTTGGAAGAGTGGCAGCATTACTGATGTGGATGTATGTGAAGCTGTGTCCTGAAGAGGAGTTAATATGAAGCTGAAACTTCAGCTGCCCAACTGAGACAAATCTGGAGCACGAGTGGGAAATAAAACTTACATAGTTTTAAGCCATGGCACAGCCTATTCTGATTCACACATATATTTCATCAAATTCTTTTACTAAAGAAGCCTTGCTTTTACTGTTGCCCTTCATAAGTAAGTTTATAGAGTCAGAGGTTAGTGATCTGCCCAAAGTCACACAACTAGCAAGCAGTAGAATGCAGATTTGTACCCTGTTTAGTGTCTCTACAGTTCATTCTAGTGAATATCCCTGTTTGGCTTCAGGACACTAAGTGAAATGGAAAAGATAGTGTGTGAATTTTCATTTCGCTTCCTTTTTTCAAGACTCTCATCAGTCCTGAATTCAATGTTTTATTTCCTTGCAGATAATTTTATGATAAGAAGAACCTTTAATATCAGACAATAAGATAAACATAATGGGAAGTAAGACAGTTTGGGATTTATGATATTTTAACTCTTTAACCTATCTCTATATTTTCTTACATATACATTAGAATGTGTACTTCTTACCATGCTTTTCACAAAGTACTTTGAGAATATCATATCAATGATTTATAGCACATAAATGGTTCTTTTACATTTATACATTCTATTCTATTTTAAGTTATGCCCAAGTGTGAACTATCAAGTCAAAACAAATTATTAGCAGTGCAATAAATTATATTTTAAATCATAAAGTTATTTTCCATTAGCATAAAGAAAAGAAACAAAATAGTAAGATCAGCATTTACTTTATAATGGACTGAATATATATTCACCCTTTTAGAAAGAGCAGGAAAATTTCCAGGGGTTGAATGCCATTACTGCCTTGTGAGTTTAATTTTGTCCATTCAACTGAGGCCTGGAAGTGTATCAATATGCCATGTTCAGGAAACTGAATATGAAGCTAGCTGTTGTTAGATTTTGTGTAGAGGAATTGATAATGAAGGAATCAAAGAATGGACACCTATGTGGGAGATGCAACTAAAATATCTGGGTAATTTTTCATTAGGAATGGAGATAACAGTTGTTAGCAATGAGTCTCTGGTTTCTGGTGACGTGACAAGGTGAATGCTGTGCCATCTACCCCCACAGGAAGGAAGTACAAAGGGGCTCTGTTTGGGTGAAAGAAGAAGAGCATTGTGTTTGTCATATACTGCACTTGACATTGCTATTGGAAATAGGTAGCAGAAAGTTCATGGTCTGAGTAAATAAGTCTGGACCAGAAATCTACTCAGGAGATTCATTTTTTAAAGGTAGCACTTGAATCCTTGATTTTATATGTGGTCACCAGTGGAATGTATAGAACGAGAAGAGAAAATATGGAGAAAACATGTCTCAAGTAACAAAGAGAAGGAGGAGAGACAATGTAGAAGAATTAGTGTTCAGAAATTCCCACCAGTAAGAGAGATCCACACAGTGTGAATTCCTTCCACAGAGGCCTGTGTCATGAAAACTGCAATGAGAACTGTTTAAGAGGTAAAGGGAAATCACAATGTTGATAGTAAGAGTAGTGTCAGTGTAATGACTGGGGAAGAAACCTGGCAGTGTTGGGTTGGAGGATAGATAAATGAGAGAATAGATAAGTCTTTCAAGAGAATAGTTTTGTAGGAAAAGAACAAAGCAAGTTAATGTTATGTAGTTATAAAGATATGTAACTTCAAAAGACATTAGTATTATTTTAAATAAGAAAGACTTAAACTTGCATATATATGAAGGAAAGAAACTGGGGGAGAAAGGGTCTGAACCACGTTAGTATCATTTGACATAGCAAGGGTGTGAGGACTTAGAAGGAGATGGGATCTAAAGTCTGGGTGAAAGGATGTAAAGAAAAGGGAGGACGAAGGGAAGGTAGAATGAGTATTGGAACAGGTAAGTGTGCTAGCAGGACATTTAAGATAGAAAGTATTATTACCTTAATTGATTTATATATATAGAAGCAAAAATAAAAATAGTACACAAACACTAATTCAAAATGGCTTATAAATCTAATTTAAATCATAAAACTTTAAACATTCTAGAAGAAAACATAAGAGAAGATTTTGACCTTTGGTTAGACAAAGATTTTTCCAAATGGAATACCAAAAGATGATCCATAAAAGAACAAATTGATAAATTGACTTAATAAAAATTAAATTGTCTATTTTATAAAAGACTCTAGTGAGAGAACGAAAAGACAGACTGAATATATTTTGAAGTCATTTATTTGATAAAGGGCTTGTATTCAGTATATATTTAGAAACTCCAAAACTCAGTAATAAGAAAATAAGTCTCACACACTGGGGTCTGTTGGGGGGAACTAGGGGAGGGACAGCAAGGGGCAGGGAGTTGGGGAGGGATAACGTGGGGAGAAATGCCAGATATAGGTGACAGGGATGGAGGCAGCAAACCACATTGCCATATATGTACCTGTGTAACAATCCTGCATGTTCTGCACATGTACTCCAGAACCTAAAGTGCAATTAAATATATATACATAAAGAATCCAATTCAAAAAAGAATGCAAGAAAAACTAAATACTTTACCAAAAATGATGTACTTTGGTAAATAAGCACTTGGAAAGATGATCATTGACACCACTGTCATAATACAATGCAAATTTAAACAGCACAATGGCATGCTGTTATATAACGATTAGAAGATTTACATTAAAAAGATGGCCCACACTAGTTTTTGGCAAAGATACGGAGCAACTGGAAATCTCAAAGACTGCTGGTGTGAATGTAAAATGGCACAATTTTGGAAAGTAGTTTAACAGTGTCTTAAAAAGTTTAACATACTCCTATCATATGACCCAGCCATTCCAACCCTGGATATTTACCCAAGATCAAAGAAAGCATGTATCAATAAAAGACTTGTAAATAAATGTCCATAGAAGCATGATTTTTAACGGTCCAACCAGAAAACAACCTAAATGTCCAGTAACAAGTAAATGGATGAATAAACTGTGATATATCCATTCAACAAAATATTAATAATAAAAAGGAATTAATTATTGATATAACAGTATTGATATAATTCAATATGGATGGATCTTAAATAACTTATACTGAATGAAATAAGCCAGACCAAAAGAGTACATTTATATAAAATTCCAGAAAATGCAATATAATCTATAGTGACAGAAGGCTAGTCAGTGGTTGCCTGGTATGATAGTTTGCTAGGGCTGCTCAAAGAATGTACCACAGACTGATGGTTTAAACAAAAGATATTTCCTCTCAGTTTCAGAGGCTAGAAGTCTGAAATCAGGTGTTGGAAGGTTGATTTCATTTTGAGGCTTCTTTCGTTGGCTTGCAGATGGCTACCTTCTCTCTTTGTACCTCATGAGGTATTCTGTATGTGTAAATATACCCTGGTATCTCTTTGTGTGTCTAAATTTTCTTTTTCATAGGAATATCAGTCAGATCAGATTTGGGCTAATCCTAATGACCTCCTTGTAGCTTAATCATCTCTTTGAAGGCCTATCTCCAAACATAGTCATGTTTTGAGGTACTAGGGATTAGGACTTCAATATATAAAATAGTGGTGGGGGATGCAGGGGTGGGCAGTGCACAATTTAGCCCATATCACCTAGTGATGGCAGGCAGGAAGAGGAAATACATAGGGACAGAAGAAAATTTGGGGGACTGATGGAGGTATTGATTGTCTTGGTTGTAGATGATAAATTACTGGGAGCATAGATATGCCAAAAATGTTCAAATTGTACGTATTAAATGCATGCAGTTTTTAATGTGTAATTTATATATCAACAAAGCTGTCAAAACATACGAGATGTGGATTGAGTTGTTATAAAATCTCTCCAATAAGACAACTAAAAATCACATCAATACCATTTTAGTATAACAGGATATATTTCAAGCCACATTCCAGATAAGCTGTTTTTCAGTAACTTTTGTGGACAAATGTTTGCTTGCAGAAAATATAAAAATCTCCTTCTGTAATTAGAGATCTCATAATCTGATTGTGAAGACATTGCCTGATGTACATAAAAGAGAAAAGAGCTGTTTTGTTATAGTTAGTTCAAAATGATTGTGTTTTTTGTCTAATCAGTAAAACCAATCCCTAGAGCAATTTTTAGAAGAGACAAATTCATAGGACAGGGCTCTGGCACCACGGTTCCTAAAATATAAGGACCAAACATGGAGGAAATCTCATTTAAATTTGAGGTATATTCCAGACACGTACAAATTCCTAAAGCAGTTCACTTCGTCCAATTTGGGGACAAGTCAAATTTTCACTGAAATGAAAGACAAAAGGCAAGAATCAATGAAAGCAGACTTACCAAAATGTTCCAAACAATGATGAATTATTACTAAATGGTACTATAGAAAATGTTCTGAATGACATTAATATGGGTTGACGTGATCTCAACTCAATAGATCACACAAATAAAAAATATTGCTTAGTAATCTGTTGGGCTATTGTTTGTGGGGTCAGCAGCAAAATGGAAGACTATTACTGAAAAAACTGATATTTTTTTCTTGACAATTTGGTACAAAAGTAAATAAAAGATAAGGGAGGGGAAGAAGCGCCCAATACTAGATAATACATTTATTTCTCAAATTATTTAAGAGAGTGCATAGGGTTTGTTTTCCATTCTTTTCTCCATATTAATTTAGTGTACCATTCTTCTCCATGTTAGTTAGTAGATGCTGTGTGTAGCTGACACTAGATGGTATTGTGCTCCTTCAGTTCAACTTGCTTCCTGCATGAGAAGCAATCTCTGTGTGTAATTGTGCCACACATGTATTCAGTGTGAGATGAGCACCTCCTAGAAAAAAAAGTACCTTTTTTGTTGTTGTTTATTAAATATGATTTAAGAAAATGTAAGACTAGCCTCCTTTCTAGTTTTAAACATAAATGAATATTTTTGTGATGCTCATGGCATATGCTCTCAAATATTAATATTTGTATTTTCTAATGAAATGCTATTCAGAACATAAGAAGAAATCTAATTGAGAAAATTGAAAAAGAATTGTGTTGTCTGTTGATGCTATATTTAAAATGCTGCAGGAGCAGTTTAATCTTTTTTTGAGAAGATATACCATGGAAAGACCAATTGTCTGTTTATATTTTTTTCTTTTTAAATGTCAATGAGCTTTTCAAATCACAATTTTATTTTGCATGATGAATATCTAGGATTTAAGTATAATGCTAAAATTTGAATACAAAACTGGCCAAATAGTTTTATTACTGACGAGGATATTATTAATGATAGCATTTTGCAACCATACTATATCAGGAGATTAGTAGCACCAAAGAGATTAATCTCTAGCATGGATATTTGGTGCACATGTTCCCTTGATCTGAAAAACTTCTCTCTTTTATTTCTACTTCAGAAAACATTCATATTTCAAGGTACAGCTTATTGCCACTTTCTCAATAAGCCCACCCGGACTTTCCGGTTTCAGTGAATCTCATGTGCTCCCATTGCGCAAAATACATTTTTCACAGCACTTAGGGTAGTTTGCTATGTGACAATTATAATCGTAAACATACATCTCCTCTATAAATGTACAAATATTTTAGAATTGGGGCAATAGCTTGCTCATTTCACTGAGTGTTCTTACTGAGGGGTAAAGAGTAATTTACTAATATATGTTTGTAAATAGTATTTTAAAATTAAAAAGATATAATACAAAAATCTTAAATTAACCTCATATTTACTATTTATGATCAAATAACTTGATAGTATAAAAATTACTCTTCATTCTATATTCACAGGTAAGCATTTCTTTATGATGAGGGATCTGAGATTTATTTCCATACTCTTCAATATATTCAAGTTGTAACCTCCCAGAGGTCAGAATTATCTAGACTCTGTTTGATAATGCTATGTATTTTCACATTAAAATGTTTATTTTATTCTAAACAGGCTTCTTTCAAAAGCAATTTTAAATGCCCATTTTCCAAGTGTTGCTAAGACAACTTATAGGAGATACAGTTAGGGAGCTAATTAAGCTTTGGGTGTAAATTAGTTCAGGCAGCTAAAGTCTGAAAGGGAAAAAAAGAGCATGTCTACCATTTCTAAGTACATAGTGTAGACAATTGCCCTTTTTCATGAAATGTTTTAGGGGAATCAGTTTCAGGAAGATGAGCCAATTCTGCAGCCAAAAGTATTGAAATGTTAGGACAACTAGATGTTTTGAGTTAATATTCCAGGAATACCTAATATTAACATAAATTAAACATAAGCCACCAAAGTTTGCTGTAAAGGACCAGAGAGTAAATATTTTTGGATTTGTAGGCCATATCGTTTTCGTTATACTACTCAAATATGTCACTATTGCAAAATAGCATATATGATAAATAATTTAATAAGGTTTCCAGATCTGGCCCTTGGACCATCATTTGGTGTCCTTGTTTAATAAAGTATAAATAAAGGAAAAAATTGGAAATATTTAAAATACCAGAAGTCATTACCAAGGCTGTAGAGAACTGCATTATAAGAGTAAGACCAGGGGTATCCAAAAACTTGACTTATAAAGAAGCACTAAACTGTCACAAATTGTGATTAGACAGCAAAGAAAAGTAATGAAGAAATATACAATCCAATTATTGTGTAATTAGTTGAACACAATCTGGGATCCACAATCTACAGAATCCAATTATTGAGTAATTAGTTGAACATAGTTATACAATTATAGTTGTAGAATAATATCAAATAAAATTTTGTATCTTAACTTAGATTGCAAAGAGTTAGACACTGTGACCTCTTGTAGATGTGACAACTATAAAAAGAACTCAGTGTATTGACCTGTGGACTGGGAAGGAACTGAGAGCAGTTGCTTAAAGGTTAAAATAATTGTAGTGGCTTTTTGTTCCTTTTATGATTTTCCTTAATGACATAGAAAGCTGAAAAGAATACGGTTAAAAAATAAAATAAAATAATCTTAGTCCCTCTGAGATGGTAATTTTGTTTTCTTAATCATGTAAGTGATTCTTTTACTGAGAAGATAAAGGTTTGATACAGAGCTGATAAGATAAACGTTAATTTTACATAAATTCAGCATAATTTGTGTATAATTAAATGTTGATTTTTGAGAAAATTCACCATTTTAGTCTTGAAAGTTTAATTTGAAATATGTAATTGATATTAAACTTATGGGCCGAGTGCAGTAGCTCACGCCTGTAATCTCAGCACTTTGGGAGGCCGAGGCGGGCAGATTACTGGAGGTCAGGAGTTTGCTACCAGCTTGGCCAACATGGTGAAACCCCGTCTCTACTAAAAATACAAAAATTAGCCAGGCATGGTGGCACATGCCTATAATCTCAGCTACTTGGAAGACTGAGGCAGGAGAATTGCTTGAACCCAGGAGGCAGAGGTTGCAGTAAGCCAAGATCGTGCCACTGCACCCCAACCTGGGTGACAGAGCGAGACTGTCTCAAAAGAAACTTATGATTTTAAATTAGACAATGTAAGGAAAACCTGACAAAATGTATTCATTGTTTGCATTTTCAAAATAAGTTGATTTACCATAAGTTTTTATTAATTAGATTTATATGATTTGATTAACAGTTAATAAACGTTTTGCTTCTCTGGGTTAAATTCTGTCAAGGTTTCAAACTGCTTAAAAATAAAATCAAATATTTTAAATATAAAATTGAAGTTTCAAATATTTAAGTAACTCAATTTTATGAATGGAGTTTAACATTTAAGAAAATTTAGTCTTTTCAGCTTGAGACAATCCAAATTTTTTTTCTACAGAACAAGTAAAATCTTGTTTTTTCATAGAAATAGGTAAATTTTAAATAATGTAATAAGATTTGTAGATTAAAATCTTAAGAAAAATAAGATTTAGAAAGTTTGAGACAAAAATATCACTATTAATTTTAAGCCAGGGGAAGTCTACAGAGCCACCAACTCTCCTAAAAACTTACATTGTCATTTAATCACAATAGAAAATTTGAATTCTTTTATGGAATACATGTGGTGATGATGATGATACTGATGAGCGATAACATTTATTGAATCCTCACTTAGTGCTAAGAACATGTAAGAAATAGGACCTGATTTAATTTTCCCAAAAATACTATGAGGTAGGCATTCCCATTATCTTTTCTATTTAGACAAGAAACAGGCTCAGTATTCTAAATATTTTGGCAAAAGTCACACAACTCGATGGTGGAAAAATTAGAGGGAATAAAGTGAACCCTTCTAAAAAGACCAAGAAAGAGCAAATGCCTAAAACCGTTCATATTCTTTCTATAAAACTATCCAGAAAATATTTAAGAAGTGGGATGTGGATTGTGCTTTCAAAAATGAGAGTAAAGGAAACTTTCTTTACAGAAAGTCTAAAAGAGAATAGGATTTATAAACCTGAATTTCAAAAGCACTTAAGAAATTATTTTGGTAATTCTTGGTTGTCAGAAGGAAGGAAAGTTTCAGTTTAGATGCAGAGAAACACCTCTAATTTTTTTTGTATAATATTTTTCAGATAATATTTTATAAATGGATCTGAAGTAAAATTTCACACATACACACAGTATTCAATATACACTTAGAAGGCATGTATGTATATCTGTATGTATTTGATGTTATGCCTGGTGTGTATTATATGGTGTATATGGGTGTACAAACACAATACTGGGAAAACAGTGCAAAATATCTCACAGTGGTTTTGCAGAACTGGTTAAAGGTCTACATTTAGTAGCTATGCAGTAATACTGTTTACACTGGCTTAATGTCAATGATACTGTCTTGTTATTCCTTTTGGCATCAATAAAAGCCATGTTGGGATATACAGATTAACTGTAGGCTGTTTAACCCAGATACTTTCTGATAAGAAACTAATAATCCAGAATAAATGAATAATTTGTACTGAAAATAAATAAGTATCCTACTTCCTCAGAAACTCAATTCTGGTGAGAAGTATGTAGGCAAAATTATTTTTAAAGGGTGATTCAAATATGGCATCATAGTGACAAATGGCAATCCCTTTCTCTCTTCATCTCACCTTCAATACTACATACACAAACATATAACTATCACAATCCATATGGATATAAATACAAAAAGTATAGCTAAATATGTATGTCAGTATATTTGTCTTCAACACAGATTTGTAAACCAAACGCAAAGGAAACAACACTGTATAATTTCAGAAATAAAGATGATATACAGCAATTGTTAAGCTCCTCTGAGCTAGAGTAAAGATTTTCAAATTCTCAGTCAGTAAGTGTTTATTGAGTGTTTAGAGTTCTCTTACAAATGTGTGAAATAGAAAAGTTCAAAAATGTCACCTACCCCAATCCTATCACAATATCAAGAAAAAAAGTTCTAAAAAATGCATACCTATGTTACATGGATTTTAGCTGGGAGTTACTTTTTCTTTCCAAAGATGAGTTATAATTAAAACCTCTTGAAAGTGAGCACACATTATTCATAATAAGAAAAAATCCTGTTAAATAATTAAATTTTTTGACTATTTTTCTTCAAATAAAGTGAGAAAATGTGGAATTAACAGCAAATATTAAAAATAATCTAGAAAGCATAAACTCTCCATGTGTGCAACTCTATCAAGAATATTATAAAGTGTAAATAGTTTAGCAATAGGACTTTTATGCTGGCTTTTCATCATACAGCATTGCTACATATTATTATATGTAAACATTACCATAATGAAACAGATAACATTTGCCCAAAATTAGTTTTTAAATAGAAGTTTTATGACTCACAATATATTTTGTGAATGAAGATATAAATATGTCCACAGCATAGCACAGAGCATTTATACTGAAAAAAATTCAAATGGCAATTTTATATATGCAGTATATGTGCTCAATTTTGTCGATGAGGCTCATTAAAGGTTATATACATACCAGTAAATAAATATAGAATATAGCAGAGAGCTAAAACCTGAATGTAGGTCTTCAAATTGGTGCCCATTGCCCTTTCCACTGCCTACCAAATTATATGTTTATTATACATAACCACTTAATAGTCTGAAAGCAATGCATATTTACAGCTCGTTACATATATTAATTAAGCATGAACAAGTCACACTAATGAATTAAACAGATCTTAGGTCTGTGACTTTCGGGTGTCAATCTTGCACAATAACTTCATTTTAAAAATGTAAAAACCTATAATAGGCAAGATATTTGTTTTCAATTACAACGATTATCAATCATCCATTGATAAAAATCTATAATGAATATTGATTTATATGTACATTAAAACAACATAATTACCATATGAGCATTTTGGGTAGGGTGCAGGGAATGTAACATAGATAACTAATATGACCCCATGGCATTTATAATTCTTTCACAGACAGTCAGTGCCTCAATGATTGACTTGTCCCTCCTCACTTAACCACATCTTGTACAATTTGCCCAGGTATTGACTTGCTCCCACTATGGGAGGATGGTTTCAGTACTGCCAGGGCACTGTGATTATTCCCACTACACAACTTTAACTTTGTTTTTTTCATCTTTTTTTTTTTTTTTTTTGAATTTGGATTTTTCGGTTTATTGGTGAGTTTGAGTACATATTTATATTTATTGACTATTGCAATATTCTCTATAGTCAGTCTATATCGTTTGTCCAATTTTCTGTGGCATTTCCATTAATTTATTTGCTGATTAACAATTTTTCATAAGAGAGCCCACTGTCTGCCTTATGTGATCAAAATCTTTCCTGAGCTTCATATACTTCTTTTAATTTTGTTATTTTGTTCATGCAAAGAAATCAGTAATTTTCTTCAAATATTTCTTCTTTTTTTTTTTTTTTTCAT
>NW_016107613.1:1911280-1922181 GCF_001604975.1 Cebus imitator | reverse complement strand
TCTTTTTTGAGACATGGCCTCACTCTGTCACCCAGGCTAGAGTGAAGTGGTACAATCTCAGCTCACTGCAACCTCTGCCTCCTGGGTTCAAGAGATTCTCCTGCCTCAGCCTCCTGAGAAGCTGGGATTACAGGCACCTGCCACCATGCCCAGCTAAGTTTTGTATTTTTAGTAGAGATGGGGCTTCACCATGTTGGCCAGGCAGCAGCTCTGGTTTACAAATTAAAACAAAATAACTAACCAGGTTGGTGGCACGTACCTGTAGTCCTAGCTACTTGGGAGACTGATGTGGGAGGATTGCTTGGGTCTGGGAGGTCAAGGCTGCAGCTTGCCATGGTTGCACCACTGCATTACAGCCTGGGTGACAGAGCAAGAGACCCTGTCTCCAGAAAAAGTAAAGGAGTAAAGTGGTGTGTGT
Source organism: Cebus imitator (assembly GCF_001604975.1). NCBI lineage: Eukaryota > Metazoa > Chordata > Mammalia > Primates > Cebidae > Cebus > Cebus imitator. Next base: position 1,921,763 of record NW_016107613.1, on the reverse strand, counting down.
GTGTGTGTGTGTGTGTGTGTGTGTGTGTGTGTGTTTTAAAAAAAAGGATGGAGAGAGGTGCAGGTTAGACCCTTTAAGGAGAATGAAGACTCCCCTTTTAGGTTAGAAGAGACTTGGTCATGATGTAGGTTCTTATTGTTGTTACAGAAAACTGACTAAAATTATGAACAATCATATTTATAAATTTTTATTATTTTGAAGAAATTATTCTTTATTTAAGTATGTATGAGGAAATAGAACCTTGGCTTTCTCAGTGCTCATGCAAAACCCTAGCCTCATGAGACTCTTCACATAATGTAAGTATCAGATGTGCAGACTTTGATAATTGCTCTGATCTGAAGGAATGATAAAACTCCTGTTATCTCCTAGAAAGAGCCAAATGGTTTCAATCTAGACAAGATCCCTAGGTAAAGCCCTGTCAAAAAGAATATAGCCTAAAATTTGGAGGCATCTCTAGGTCATATAAGTGGGAGACACATAAGGCTATCTGGATCACAGTAAGATATTCTATTGTTATGCTGAAGAGCTAGTATAAAGAGTCCCTTTTAGGAGGGCAGAACTCCTTCTCCTTCATTTCTCCTTTCTCTCATAGGAGAGAAAGACATTTTTCCTATTGACTTTCCCATGTATGGTGTGTCAATACCAATGGCACTCATATAGAATACTTGCTCTGGCTCTCATTGCATCATCCCAAGAATAAGAACGAGAGCAATGGGCAAGAGGAGTTATACATTTATTATTTACTGTGAGTCATTTATTAAGAATTCTATCTCTAACCTAGAACACTTCATATGCAAATACAGGACAAAATTAATGAAGATAAATATTAAAGAACTCAGTAATATAACTCACTATGCGAAGTCATCCTTTCTCATTCAGGTTTAATTATCTAATAAATATGGAGCTGAATATTCACTCAGATTTACTCCCTATTATGGTTTGTTCACAAAAATCCATGTATGTAGAAGGGGAAAATGTTTATGATTTTATTTTTAGTTTTATCTTTTGAGATTGTACAATGTAATCCCAATATTTTGTAGCAGTACTTTTACTGTTACTTTTACTTAACTACTGTTATCATTACTTTTCATGACATTATTCACTAGCTAGCAGTAAAATTGCCTTAAATATTTGGAAAAGAAAATGTGGAATCTTGGATTATTTGGCAAAAGGAAAGTTGATACACATAGAGAGGCTGACAGTAAGCAGGTGTGGCAATATACTACCACTTGTGAATCCAGGTTAGGGATATGTTTGATTTTACAGTATTTTTTTGCAACTTCTTTGTGTGTTTAATTTTAGCATTTTAATTAAATAGAGGCTTCTTGTTTGATTTTTTTTTAATTATTCAAAAAATTTCACTTAAATTTCAACTACATTTCAGAATTCATGATAGGTACTGGCCATACAGCTGTGAATAAAACAAATAAAGCCTCCTTTGTAGAACAGAGCAATAATAAAGTAACACATAGCTATGCTACATAACAGTATCTTAGAAAGCTTTGGAATAAGAAAATAAGATAAAGCGGTCAGGGAAAAGCATCTCTCATTTACATTTGCAGAAGCTCTTGAAGGAAGTGAGAGAATGTGCAATATGACTCCCTGTTAAACAAAGTTCTAGGCAGTGGGAACAGCTTGTGGAAAAGCCCTGAGGCCTTTAGCTGTTAGATAAGAAACATTGATTGTTTGGATTTGTGTGGATTTGTTTCTCATTTTTCTCTTACCTGCAAGATTATTCCTCTATCTTGACTTATCTTTCTTGAGGCTCTCTGCAATAGATTCAGGGCTGCAACTATCCGTGAACTAATCAACGTAGGCAGGAGAATGCAAGGCAGAGACTAACATAGGACTGGACTGGGTCATATGCGCCATACCTCAAAATAGGGGTGAAGGGAACTAAACAAAACCCAGGAACTGAGAGTCCTTCAAAGAGTGGGTGATGTCCCAGTAGGAAGTTGGGGCAGAGTTTCCAAAAATGGTAACAGATTCTTGAAAGTCAAAACTAACAATGGTCTACTACAACTCCCCTTTAGAACTGCTTGTTTCCCTCAAAATATGGGACTATAGAGGAAACTGTGAGACCTGAGGTACATTCTACTCCAAAAAAAAAATTTCAAAATATCTTTCACATAAAAAGAAACTTGCTGGTATCAATACAAATTTTTCAGATTCTACTTAGGGTTTAATAAATGATGACTCAAGAAGACTTTACAAATCATAGCAGGAAAACCAGGAATAATCTGCTAGTATAAATGTGATATTACATACAAGTTGTACTCATGATTGATATGGAACCAACTATCCAGAAAAGTCATGTAAGCAGCTTGGCTATAGAGGCAGATACACACACACACACACACACACACACATGCATACATGCATACACATATGCATGCTTTATAATCAAGAAACTTTCCTACAATACATTTTACTCTACAAAGCTTCTGTTTCTCCTCATTGCTCTTCTCATTCCTCCTGGGGAAGAGCTCTGCTAAGCCGTTCTCATATAGTTCCGACCTCAAATATTTATAGAAAATCTGCTTAGAATGAATAAAGTTGGTAAGTTATTCTGAAATCAAATTTTGTTTTTGTTGTTCTAAAGACAGGGTCTCACTCTGTCACCTCAGGCTGGAGGGCAGTGGTGCAATCAGCCCACTTCAGCCTCAAGCCTCTGGGCTCCAGTAATTCCAGAAGTATAATTAATTTAAAAATGACAAGCAAATTATTACACTAGATTGGATGATCTTGACTTACTTTGTAGTATAAAATAATTACTTTACTTCAGTGAACTTTTAAAAAAAATGAATGAATGATTGCAATATTGCCTTATCATTTTTTAAACATTTTTATTATATACTAATTTAAAAAATACTTCTACAGAATTATATATTAATTTATATTTGACATGTCATTCTTTCTCTTTGCATTTTAAATATTATTACTAGTAATATTATTAACTATTACTAATTATTATAATTATTACTAATAATATTAGTTTTAACAAAACTAACAGTTTTGTTAAAAGTTGCTTATTCAAGTTGTCTTTTTTTATTTTTTCTTATTTTATTAATCACTCTCTTTTAGATGTGTCTCATCCATTTCATGAATAGAGCTTTGCTTTGTTAACCCATTTGAAGTTATTTTTAATAACTGCATTTATACCATTTAAATTTATTGATATGACAATAAGTTTGGTCTTCTATTATGTTATTTTTTCCATTTAAAATTTTTGCTTTGGCTTTCTCTCTGTGCTCACTGCAGCTTCAAATTCCTGAGGTCTTACTCTTCATTTTTAAAGTCAGTTATTCTGATATTTAAGATGTTTATGAACTATGATATACTTTAGTGCTTACTTTATAATTATACATTCATAAAATACTTGCAATTCCTCTATTTCACACAGGCTATACATTTTACTATGCTTCCTTCTATCTTCCCACAGCCCTACCACTTTTAATTGTCTGAGATGTATCTTTGGCCATCAAATATCTGTCTAATATACAGTTATTGTTGAGGCAAATTGATTTCCAGTTGCCCCAATTCTTCACTTCTCCCTGTACCTATGCCCCTTGACTATATATACCTTCGCAGTTCCCTTTGAGATAGATAGAGTTCATTTCCCTGCCTCTTTATTCTGAATTTGTCCTTATGAAATATTTGTGAGCACAACTGCAATGCTCTGTAGGAATTTCAACAAATAATAAGAATGATTTATAGAGTTTGGAAAAAATAAATCATTAAATAGCAAGCCCGATTTCAGATCACATAATCTCATTTTTCATTAATACATAAACAGTTTTATTCCTTAACTATTTTCAGTCCACTACAAGTTATGTTGTAAATGTGTAGTGATAAAAAGAAGTATAACATGTTTTCCTTTCCTGCAAATACCTTATAAACTCATATATAAGGACCAGAAACATAAATAGAATATAGAGTACAGAAAGAGAAATGTGTTCACTATTTCCTTTCAGCTGGCTGTTCATTACTGGTGCAGAGAATTGTATGTAACTAGTGTTTTTAAAAATTATCTTTATAGATAATGAAACTGAGACTAAGTGGCATTAAATAATCTGCCACATTGTGCAATACTTGCACAGTAGAGTAGGAATTTAAACCTATAATATCTAAATGAAAAAATAAAAGTGTATTAGTGTTTTCTAGAAAAACAGAATACACACACACAGACACACACACACACACACACACACACACACACACACAAAGTCCAAAGGTCATCTGCTGCAGTATTACCTCTTACATGGGGGGAGGTTAGTCTTTTGTTTTATTCAGGCCTTCAGTTGATTGCATGAGGTCTACCTACATTGTGGAGAGCAATCTGCTATACTCAAAATCCACTGATTTCAGTGTTAAACTCATTCGAAAACACTCTCACAGAAATGTCTAGAATGTTTGACCACATCACTGGGCACCATGCCCAGCCAAGTTGACACACAAAATTAGCCATCACAATATGCCTGCTTTCAACTATACAAACTGACTCCTTAGGACATATGTGATTATGTAATATGATATTTTGTGGTACCGGGACTGCAAAGTGCAACAGCATTATGGGTTGATGCATTTAGTGAAGGAGTTATTGATTTGTGTAATGCTCAAGTTGTTAACTAAGTGGAAAGATAAGAATTCACAAGTCATCTGTCTGAGAGTAAATCACATTCACTTAGCCAACAGGATACATTTTTCTCTCAACACGACACTTCCCTCAGTTCACCTCTGCACCTAATAAAGTGAGACTTGCCCCATCCTTGTAAAGAGCAAAGAAATATTCAGTCTGCTAGAATGCAAACTATTTTGTCTGAGTCTTTGTTTCAGAGACAGAGTTTTGAGGACATGTGGAAATGGGAAGTTAAGACACTTGAAAACTTGCAATTCTTGGTGAGCCCTCTGTCATCAGGCCTGGATATGGATTCAGATGATGTGGGAGATGTTGTATAGTATAAAAATATCCCACATTACTGTCCTCCAAATAGCACAGGCCTCTAATAATTAATAATTAAAGTAACAATTTCTTTCCCATTCTACACTAACAATAATCAAATGGCAAACAGCATTATAAAATTTTATTGGCAGAGTACTATTGAAAAATCTAGTGCATATATTCTCAGCATTTACAGTTTTAACACAGTAGTTTCAAAAGACACCCTAGACCTCAGATTTTTGGTGGATAAAGTAATACTTTCTATTTTTATAATTTTTAAAACACACCTGCAGAAAGTATATTCCAATGGATATTAAAAGTCCCTTGTTAAGAGAGAAGCTAAGGGAGCCTTGTATTTTAAACAACTTTGCAGATGAACACGTGTAACTACTGACATTGCTGTATAATATTTGAAACAGCTTCAAAATGAAGTAAGATATTAATACATTAAAAACATAGTATAGAGAAATATAGAAATTACTGATAAAATGAAGGATAAATCATAGAAATTAGACCAGAATTGGTTTTATTTACCATCTATTTGTATGTACATTTCAAAGCAATATGTATTAAATGTAACAGATGCTTTTATGAATATTATTTATTTTCTGTACAGAAGTGTAAGTGGAACAAAATGATTTTTTAAATGCTGCACTGATTATTTTTAGTTTTGAGATAATACTCTATAATTTAAATAACCAAGGGCATGATTACCCAGAACATTAATTCAAATTTGAAGAGGTGAAATTCCATTAAGGTAAGAGAAAGTCATATTCATGTATTCAAGTTGCAGTATGACTACTTCACTTTGTTCTGTTGTCTAAAATAAAAATAAACTCACTGTGCAAAAGTTAGGTTGTGTTGAGTTATAGCTATGTGTTCCTTGGCCTAAATGAAGCTTTGTGTGATCAAGAATCTTCATGCAGTATGTGCCTACTCATTTATAAACCTCAAAAAAATCCAAACATATCTTTAACACTACATTTAACATTTATGAAGAAAATCTATCATTATGCTCACTGGATATATTTACACATTTATGGCTTTTTATCACAACCTGGCCTTTGATATGTGGCAATCTGTATCTGTCCTTTAATTACCTCTCTTACCTTTTTCTCACATTAGATATTCCAAACTTTGATGGCTAGGTACAATTCACCTACCCATCATTCATTCCCAGAAGTGTAAATGCTTCTTAAAAGCAATGCCATCTCTTGCCTTACATTGCTTAGAAAAAGTAATTGAGGCCATAGGCTTCAAACGGTTTTCTTACTCCTTTCTGATGACAAGCTAATAGACTATTTCTCCATGCTGATCATATGAATGGACCATACTAACAGTATCCCATTCCACTGGCACTAATCTCCAACTCTTCAGGCTACCCTCTAGTCCTCTGCAAAATCCTTATCCAAAGATTCACTCACATGTGTTCTCAGAACTGCCCAGTCAGCTACCATATGGCATCTGTCAGGCATTGCCTTTGTTACCTATGCTAGGAAATGTCTGCCCACCAGGCAGCTCTGCTCTCCTGGGCACCAGTGCTACAGCCACTTGTGTACTGCTGTGTTGGCCAGGTGTCAACACGATGGCTGAGTGCTTCTGTTCCTTTCATTGAGTACCACCATGCTGCCAAGCCCTGCTGACATCACATGCCAGGGACATCAGCGGACCAGCTGGCACTATGGCTTCTGCCATCTCTTTAGAGGAGCTGCTAGAAAAGAGAGTACACAATTTAAACTTATCAAGTGGCCTGTGATAACATGGAGAAGAATATACCCTACTTCTTCTCTTACCATTATACTCTGACAGAGGGGACTTAAGTAACCTCTTGTGTTTTTTGAGGTTTTCCTGAAATTTGTTCATTTCATACTCAAAGTCCTGTTTTTATATAAGACATAGATATGAATTCATGAGAACTTAGAGATGCTCATATTTGAGTGACAAAACTTGCAAAAATAATTTGATCCATAAAATGTCATGTTAAAAGAGTGAATACATTCATTCATTGATTGTTTTGCCCCAGATCTCCTCAGGCAGACCCTACAATAAGGGTTTGCGAGCAAATAATTTATTAAGTGTTTCTAGGAGAAAACAGTAAGAAAATGCAAAAAGCAGAACCAGGAAAAGGAAGAGGCCAAACAAGGGTGTGATTTTACATAAAATCCTGGCTCCAGTCTGATGTCATGGGGAGCTCTGTTGTGCAAACTGTGCCTCAGAGTTTCTTCTATGAGGAGGTGGGCTTTCTATGTGTTAATGCGTATTTGTTTAAAAGGCAAATAAAAATTATATATTTATCATGTATAGCATAATGCTTTGCTATATGTAGACATTGTGGAGTGACTAAATTTAGCTAACTCATGTGTGCATTACCTGACACTTTCCATCAGTCATTGGGTATGACTGCCCCAAGGTTGGGAAAATCAAAAACCAAGCACTTTCCAGTGTCTGAGCAGGCAACAGTGGCTCAAGTAGCCTGGGGCATTTGTTTGAGGAAAGTCACAGATGCTGGTTATTAGAAGCAAAAGCACAGAGGGATGCACAGGAAAAGATGAAGGGAGGCCGAGGAGAAGCTGAGGGCACTGGGTTGTACATTGAGTCAAGATGGCCAAATAAACACAACTCCGGTGCACAACACCCAGCGAGAGAGATGCAGAAATCCAGAGATCTCCTAGCTCCAACTGAGGTACCAGGTGCATTTCAACAGGTATGGTCCGACAGTGAGTAAAGCCCAGGCAGGGCAGACCGAGGCAGGGAGGCGTGCCGCTTCACCCAGAAAGTTCATCTGACCAGCGAGTCAGAAGCTCACCCTCTGACACCCTGGTGCAGATACAGTGCTTCCCCCAAAGCCTCAGCAATACACAGAACACGGGATCTTTGCCAGTCAAGCACTGGGAATTGCCAGTGCAGAGTTGAATAATAATCCAGCATGTTGTCCCAGATTGGTGCACAGATCTAGGCAAATGCATAAGCCCATAAGATGGCTGGGAGAAACTATGGATCAAGCTATCGCCCCCTCCCCCTGCCTGGAGAAAGAGGGAGCTGAAGGCGGGAGGACAGACTGAGCAGCTGGGTGGGCCCCTCTCAGGCTGGGCCCCTCCCCCATGACTGGAGAGAGGGAACTGAAAACAGGGAGACAGGCAGTGCTGCTGGGCGGGTCCCTCCCCTTCCCTAAAAACCTCAGAGGGCTGAAGCACTAAGTCTAGTGGGTTGCACAGCCAGTGCCACAGTCTGAGCTGAACCCTGAATGATCCAGCCCTGTGGTGGAAGGACATAGCCCACCATTAAAGCAGTGGAACTAGGCCTCACGTTTTAACAACACAGGAAGCCTATGTAGCAACTGGACGGCATTCTTGACCACCAAGCAGTGCCTCCAGGTCAGCAGAAGAGGCAGGCCTAAACTCCCAGCGTAAACAAAAAAGACAAAGGAAGCTCACCTGGCAACCTGAAGGAGTCCATAGAAACCAAGTAGCGCCTTGACAGGCAGACAAGCAACCTCATCAAGCAGCTCCCTGAGACCAGAGCCAGGAAAATCCACAAAGACAGGGGGAAAAACAGCGCAAAAAACAAAAAACATGAAAACACCAAAGACCAGAACACCTCTTCTCCTTCAAGGGATCACAACTCCTCAACAACGTAGAAACACAACATGACTGAGAAAGAGTGTGACAAATTGACTGTAACAGGCTTCAGAAGGTGGATGATAACAAACTTTCTGAGCTAAAGGAACATGTTCTAACTCAATGCAAAGAAACCAAAAAACTTTGAAAAAAGGTTAGAAGAAATGCTAACTAGAATAACCAGCTTAGAGAAGCAAAGCCTCAGGATATAAAATCAATGTGCAGAAATCACAAGCATTCCTATATACCAATAACAGACAAAGGGTACCAAATCAAGAGCAAACTCCCATTCACAATTGCTACAAAGAGAATAAAATACCTAGGAATACAACTAACAAAGGATGTAAAGGACCTCTTCAAGGAGAACTACAAACTGTGGCTCAATGAAATAAGAGAGGACACAAACAGATGGAAAAACATTCCATGCTCATGGTTAGGAAGAATCAATATTGTGAAAATGTCCATACTGCCCAAAGTAATGTATAAATTCAGTGCTAGGCCCATCAAGCTACCAATGACCTTCTTCACAGAACTGGAAAAAAACACTTTAAACTTCATATGGAATCACAAGAGGGCCCACATATCCAAGACAATCCTGAGCAAAAAGAACAAAGCCAGAGGCATCACACTGCCGGACATCAAACTATACTACAAGGCTGCAGTAATCAAAGCAGCATGGTACTGGTATCAAAACAAAGACATAGATCAATGGAACAGAACAGAGGCCTCAGAAGCAATACCACATATGTGCAACCATCTGATCTTTGACAAACCCGACAAAAATAAGTAATGGGGAAAGGATTCCATGTTTAATAAATGGTGTTGGGAAAACTGGCTAGCAATGTGCAGAAAGCAGAAACTGGAACCCTTCCTGTCACCTTACACTAAAATTAACTTCAGATGGATTAAAGATTTAAACATAAAACCTAACACCATAAAAAAAATTGGAAGAAAACATAGGCAAAACCATTCAGGACATAGGCATAGAATAAAACACCAAAAGCAATGGCAACAAAAGCCAAGATAGACAAATGGGATCTATTTAAACTCCAGAGCTTCTGTACAGCAAAAGAAACCATCGTTAGAGTGAACCAGCAACCAACAGAATGGGAAAAAATTTTTGCAGTCTTCCCATCTGACAAAGGGCTAATATCCAGAATTTACAAAGAACTAAAACAGATATACAAGAAAAAAAAAAAAAACCTCATTCAAAAGTGGGCAATGGATATGAACAAACACTTTTCAAAAGAAGGCCAACAAACATATGAAAAAATGCTCATGGCTGATTATTAGAGAAATGCAAATCAAAACCACGTTGAGATACCATCTCACACCAGTTAGAAGGGAAATCATTAAAAAATCTGGAGACAACAGATGATGGAGAGGATGTGGAGACTAGGAACATTTTTACACTGTGGGAGTGTAAATTAGTTCAACCACTGTGGAAGACAGTGTGGCGATTCCTCAAGGATCTAGAAATAGAAATTCCATTTGACCCAGCAATCCCATTACTGGGTATATACCCACAGAACTATAAATCATTCTACTATGAAGACACATGCACAGTATGTTCATTGCAACCCTGTTTACATTAGCAAAGACCTAGAACCAACCCAAATGCCCATCAATGATAGACTGGACAAAGAAAATGTGGCATATATACACCATGGAATACATGCAGCCATAAAAAATGATGAGGTGTGTCCTTTGTAAGGACTTGGATGAATCTTGAGATCATCATTCTCAGCAAACTGACAGAAGAACAGAAAACCAAATACTGCATCTTCTCACTCATAGGTGGGTGTTGAACAATGAGAACACATGGACTCAGGGAGAGGAGCATCACACACTGGGAGCAGTTGGGGAGGGCTAGGGGAGACACAGTGGGGGGTGAGAAGGGTCGGGATAGATAACATGGGGGCAA
>NW_016107613.1:1903768-1910160 GCF_001604975.1 Cebus imitator | reverse complement strand
TTTTTTTGAGACGCAGTTTTGCTCTTGTTGCCCAGGCTGGAGTGCAATGGCACGACCTCAGCTCACTGCAACCTCCACATCCCAGGATCAAGCAATTCTCCTGCCTTAGCTGGGATTATAGGTGCACACCAGTATGCTCGGCTATTTTTTTTTTTCTCTAGAGACAGGGTTTCACCATGTTGACCAGGCTGGTCTTGAACTCCTGACCTGAGGTTATCTGCCTGCCTCAGCTTCCCAAAGTGCTGGCATTACAGGCATGAGCCACTGTGTCTGGCTGCATCTTTAATTTTTTTTGGGGGGGGAAGGGGGAGCCACAGCAGCAGACATTTCTTTCTTTCTTTTTTTTTTTTTTTTTTATAGAGACGGATGTCACCATGTTGGCCAGGATGGTCTCAACCTCTTGACCTCATGATCCACCTGCCTCAGCCTCCCAAAGTGCTGGGATTACAGGCGTGAGCCACCGCACCCGGCCTAGCAGAAATTTATTTCTCACATTTCTGAAGGCTAGAAATCTGTTCAAGCTGTCAGCCGGGCATCTTCAATTTTTTTAGTTTTACTCTCAAAAATTTATTTTAAAGGAATTTCTTGTTTACAAAAATAACATAAATTATCTAAAAAGTCATATTTATTTTAAAATAATTTATTACTTAATGTTCCTGAAACATCATCTTTAAGATAATGGGAACTTATTATTTGGGTTAAATGTGTCTATTTATTTGATTGATTTTTATTTAACTGAATCAAAATTTCATTTGCTGTGAATTGTTATGATGGCATTAAGGATATGGATGCCTAAGATTAAAACTGAGTTAGCTGTAGAATTGGAAAGTGCAAAAACCTTTCAAATTTGCTCCAATTTTTCACTCATAGGGTATCTCCTAAATCAGATTTTTTTTTTTTATGACTAGCCATATGTAGTTTCTATTTTCTTTTTCTTTCCCACTAAATAAATTTTGGATATGTGTTAAGGCTATCTCTAGAAACGTGTTCATATACAGCTCTCCAACTCTCACATGTATGCCTAAAAGTGCTGTGCTTGAAATTTATTTCTCATGCATATCTGTCTTTTAAAGCACACACTCTTTATGCATACGAGTAAATGCTGAAAATCCCAAAAGCTATCTAATACAACATAAAAGAGGTGAGGTTTCCAGTTCTCTTGATACTCTCTCCAAGGCTTTCCTCTTTGAGTGTGGATGGATATGGTGTTGTGTTGAAAGGGGTATGATATTGGTGAAAAGGGACTTGCTTTGCTATCTAAATTTAGAACCAGTTCTATTTTATAAACTAGAATCAGGTTTGCACTGGAATGCTGTCTGAATTCCAGGGCAAGGAGGTCTTCCTGTAGCCAGTAAAATCTCAGAATATTCTGTCACCATGTGGTCTTCATTTTAACCTTAATTATCTCAGAATTTTAGAGTCCATGATAACATTAGGGAGTGAGTAGTGAGATGAAACATGAAAGGATTATAGGTGAAAAAAATTCACTGAAGGATTATAAATGAAAACCAATTCATGTAATATTCAGAGTACTTTCATTTAAAAAATTATTAAATGATAAACCCAATTCTAGATGGAAAGTATGTAATTATTATTCCCATTTTACAGATGAGAAGGCTGATGCCTTTAGAATATAGATAATTTGTCTAAGACTACAGAGCTTGGTTGAGGATTTTCTGATTCATGCTAGTACTTATTGCTTAATATAGTCAGATATGGCATTTACATTTTGAGAATTATGTCACAAACCTAGGTGACATCAGTTCAAGAAAGATCTTCAGTTTTCTCTCCAACCACTCAGAGTACATCATCAACCTTGACCCAGGTAGGCAATTCCAATGGAGCTCTTCAATTTCAGCGTCTTTCTTGTTTTCTGACCTAAGTAAGCAAATTGTGTTGCTGGCACAAGAATTAAAAGCGGCTACATTGTATTCTCTCTAGAAACAATGTGGTATAGGATTTAAGAGCATAAAGTAGGCTCAGGATTCAATTGCCTGTGTTCAAATCTGAACTCAGTGATTTATTATTATTATTTATCATGTGAATGGAACAAATATTTAACTTCAATTTCCTCATCTGTAAAGTGGAGATAATAATAGCACCCACCTCACAGAGTTGTTGTGATGAAGAAATGAATGAGATGGTGGGATAAGCATGCCTGCCATACAGTGTGTGTTATATACTTGTCTGATGTTATTATTATTATTCTAGTAAGGGAATAGTGTAATTAGATAGTACAGATTCAGGCATAGGGTCTCTAAGAGGTTGTCTGGACCATCCAGTCTGTGCACCAGGATCCTGTCTATAAAATGGCTGCCAAGACTTCCCAAAAAGCTTCTTCACTGACTCAACAATAAGAGTTCAGAATGACAGTTATGACACAAATAGGTGAACTAAACAGCACTTTCCAAACAGCCCAAGCTAAAGAACATATCTGGTCAATACAAATAGCCCTCAGGAATAACTGCAGTGTGATTCTGCTATTAGCGACAAGATGAAACAACAGGGTGGGGCTACTATGATGTCTACCTGTTACTTGCCATTTCAGTGGGAAGCATGAATGTAAACAAGTAATAACAGTCTGAGGAAATCCATGGATTTTTTTGATTTATCATTCAATAATGAAGACAATAATAAAAACACACTTCTGGTCATGTATTCCAGCAAAATGTTCTTTCTTCACATTCAAGCCTCTGTACCCACTTCCTCATTTCCTATTCACTATACAATCCCCTGCCATTTTACTCATTTCTTCATGGTTCCTTTCCTGTCATAAGCAACCTAAGTATCCATCAACTGATGAATGTGTAAAGAAAGTGTGATACCTATACACAATGGAAGACTATTCAGCTGTAAAAAGAGTGAGATCCAGTCTTTGTAGCAAACATGGATGGAACTGGTGGAGATCATTATGTTAAGTGAAATAAGTCAGGCACAGAAAGACAAACATCACATGTTCTCACTTATTTGTGGGATCTAAAAGTCAAAACAATTGAACTGATGGAAATAGAGAATAGAAGGATGGTTATCAGAGGCTGGGAGAGCTGGGGGACATGGGGATGGTTAACACATTCAAGGAAAAAGAATGAATGAATAAGACTTACTTGATAGCACAATAGGGCGACTATAGTCAATAATAACTTAATTGTACATTTTAAAATAACTTGAGGAGTGTAATTAGATTGCTTGTAACTCAAAGGATAAATGCTTGAGGGGATGGATACCTCATCTGCCATGATAAGCTTATTTCACATTGCATACCCATATCAAAATATCTCTTGCATCCCATACACACATCAACCTACTGTGTACCTACAACAGTTTTAAAAAATTAAAAATATGAAAAAAAAAGTCTCTGGGAGTATCAATAATACAACTGCACTAACTGATCATATGGGAGATTGGTTTTAGTTGTAACAGAGAAGCCATCACAATTTTAAAACTTTGAGCCATTTTTGTGAGTTTTCTGGAGCATTAAACACTGCTGGTCATTCTCCTTGGTAGGGCTTTCTGGCAATCACATTTGAGTTGGGTTAGATTTTGTCTTAATCTGTCTAACAAAGTAAAGTGTTGTTTAGGGGTCCAATCTTCTTTTTATTATTCTTTCACTTATCCTTATGTCTTCAGTGACTTCCAGCTCCCTGGTTTAGCTATTGTTTATATGCTGATAACTTTGAAACGGATGTCTTCAGTTTTGATTTCCCTGAATGAAGGAAGATCAATGTGAGCTTTTCCATCAAAGACAAGTTGAGTGCTACAAATGTTGGGATCTCCTTAAAAATATAACTTAAGAAATAATTATCCTGATTTGTCTTTGTATTTTTCACAGTGGAATGCACAGTACTTCTAATGTTAAGAACTTAGAAGGCACTAAATACATAATAAATAAATGAATTTAATTTTGTAAGTTCTTAAAGAATGAAGAAGCAGCTGCTCCCTGTGCCTGTCTAAATTATTAAATATAAATTTCTTAATATAAAGTTTAAACTTTAAGAAAAATATCTTCTAATTAATTGAAAAACTTTCATCATTGTTTTTAAAATGCAGCCACAGAGTTCTGTGCTTCCCTGAAGAACACACCATGTGTTCCCAACAACTTCTCAGAAGTGTAATTCATTATCCAGCTGTTCTGTGGTTTATGTAAATTACTTTTCCTGGAAGAACTTAAAACTGTAACCAATCAATCACTCAAAAGATCAGTTAGTGCAGCTAAGTCTATAATACTCCCAGTAAAGTCAACATTCCATATATCTGTTTTTGTTACTGATCTGTGATCCTGAAAACAATTTCATGTTTCTTGTGCCTTGTTCTTTCTAATTTTAAAATAAGGCCACAATTGATATTTCAAAAATTATATAAGATAAAATTTTCCAATGAAAATATAAATTACATTGATTATTAAATAAATTATATAATTTAAGGTGGTTTGGCCATTAATTACAACCTCAAGGGATTCCAAGTAAACATTATTCAAGAGACATTAATATCTTAGGTGAGTTGAACTTCTCCCCACCCCACAATTTCCTAACAATAAGTCCATGAAATGTGTATTATTATCTCTGTTTTAGAAATGAAGAAACTGAAGGAGGAGGTTGAAAAGAATGGTCAGAGCAGAAGGACAGTGTGTGGGTAGTGCAGTGCTAGTAGAAAAAGGGGAGAAATAGAATAAAATGGATTGAGGGAAATTGGAGGAGTAAAGAGCTTCTTGAAAGAAGGAGTGGTTAATAAAGTCAAACATTAAATAAAAATTATTTAAGATGAGAAAGGATGAACTCTTACTTTCGGTAATTAGAGGATTCTGGTTAATTTGGTAACACTCAGTTTAGTGGGAAGGCAGAGGACGTGGCCAGAGTGCCTGAAGCAGAGAACAGTGGGAGGCAAGGAAGCTGATCAGCAAATATGGGGAAATGATGCAAAGGTAAGACATGAGGCTAAACAATTGCATGAGGGAGGCAGCTTCTCAAGAAAGCTTTTGTGGCCGGGTGCGGTGGCTCACGCCTATAATCCCAGCACTTTAGGAAGCCGAGGTGGGCGGATCACGAGGGAGGTCAAGAGATCGAGACCATCCTGGCCAACATGGTGAAACCCAGTCTCTACTAAAAATACAAACATTCGCTGGGTGTGGTG
This sequence comes from Cebus imitator, assembly GCF_001604975.1. Classification (NCBI taxonomy): domain Eukaryota; kingdom Metazoa; phylum Chordata; class Mammalia; order Primates; family Cebidae; genus Cebus; species Cebus imitator. The sequence continues at coordinate 1,905,033 of NW_016107613.1, read as the reverse complement.
GTATACGCCTGTAGTCCCAGCGACTCGAGGCTGAAGCAGGAGAATTGCTTGAACTGGGGAGGCGGAGGTTGCCTTGAGCCAAAATCGGGCCACTGCACTCCAGCCTGGTGACAGAGTGAGAGACTGTCTCAAAAAAAAGTTTTTGTTATGTTTATCATTATTTCTCTTTTTTGTTAGTTTTACTAGTGACATTGTTTTCTGAAATTTATGTGATCACAAGCAGGAACCAGAGAGGGGGAGAGCCAAAAAAAAAAAAAAAAAAAATAGTAAATAGGTTTGATGATAGAGAAGGTCCCTAAGGTGAGGGGAAATTATTGAATCCTAAGCCCAGGCAAAAGACTCAATTTCAGTCAGGAGTAACAAGCAAAGCATAAAATGTCAGGGGCTGATAGAGATGAACGCAAACAAAATAGGTTGGGGGTAGACGGGAAGTTGACTTCTCTTAGTAACAAAATAGAAGGCCCACTTCCCTGGGACCTTATTTCCTTGGGGCCCAGAGTCTGATGTGTCTAATCATACCTTCATTAAACTTCAATGAATGAGGATATTAGGGAGCCCACAAGAGGATATTTTAGATAATCAGAAAGAATTCTGAGCCAGTTAGGCGCAGATATGCCAAGCAAGCCATACAGGAAAGGGTTAACTTAGCAGGCCTAGGTAGCTGAAACATTGCACGTTTCAGAAAAAGCCCTGTCTTTAGGACTGGCTACTGGGAGATAACCTTTGAGCCCTTAGAAAATAAAATGCTCCTTGCTAAGAATGTTTTTGAATGCCTGAAAAATGTGACTAGATATGTTTATCCTAATAATAAGATATATAGTGAACACATATTTTTGTTTTGGGTGCTGGGGTCTGAGTAGCTGAGGTCAGTTCATGTGAGTCTTACATGCATGTAGACCTCAAGCCTAGGTGAGCTTCCCTCGACTGGCATCATTTTGACCATGGTTGTCACACATCCCTTCTGGGAGAATTGTACGTCCCTGTGTGTCTCCAATGGAGGAACACCTGAAGTTTGCCCCTCCTTTTGCCTGGACTTCACCCCATGTACATTTTCCTTTTGATCGTTTTAATTTGTTTTCTGCCATTGTAATAAAAAGCAGTTACCATGAGTATAATAGCTATCTCGAGTCCTGTGAGTTCTGGCAAATCCTAGAGCATGAAGGTGGCCTCAGGGACACACAACCCACATAATAAATATTGATTATAAATAAATCAACATCATTTCCTATTTTTTTCTCTTTTTTTTTTTTTCTGAGTTATAAATT